>NW_026967509.1:300000-536814 GCF_028390025.1 Pseudophryne corroboree | reverse complement strand
GGTGTTTTGTTCAGGTTTGTTATGATGACCCTGAGGACAGGGGACTTTACCCCGAAACATGTTGGAATAAACTGACATATACTTTACCGCTGTTTATGCCTGCTTGAGTGCCGCCTTCATCACCATCCTATTGCCAGAGGTCTTCGCCTCCAGGAGGGCACCGCAGCACCTTTTACCTTATGCGTGAGTGCCGAGTACACAGCAATCTACATTTGAGACAGACTGACAGTTGCTGGTGCATTGTCAGTGCCAGTGTTCTCGTCTAGTCTTCTCATGCTAAGGCACCAGCAACGTATTTACAGACCACACAGGACTCTCATTCTGGGCTGCAGTCCCACTTTCTGCTAGCCTTCCATTTATGGTGTTTTTGAGCACGTCCCACTTCTGCATCCAGCTGCCAGTTGGTTAAATTGGGCATCAATTCAGGTACCGACAGAGACTTTTGCCATGGAAGTTACCATCTCCAGCGAGGCAACTTTGGACCTGATCCAGCGTGATGCTAGTGAACGTCTTAGCTTCTCCGATGTTGAAGCCAACTCCATACTGGTGGGACAAAGGCTAGATGACAATCCTATTATCAATACCAATGAGGAACTTTACAGAAAATGGCTGAAAATGAAACAAAGGGAGGTAGATTTTCTCTACCACGGCATTTCTTTATCTGACTATTATCGATCTAATCTAATCCCTAGGGGATTTAGGATCCGCAACTCCCCCACTATAGGTCGGTTCAACACTACCTTCTGTAGACGTTGGGTAGCAATCCTCAACAAATGCTCCATGGATCTATTGTTACTAGTGGTTGAGGAGTCGACACGGGAGCTCAACCTGGTCCGGGAGCAAATTCAGCAATTTGAGGCAATACATAAACCCACGCTACAGCTGGACACTCAGAATGAATGGGTAACCAAGCTCACTACACAAATAGAGCAATACCGCCAGGAGCTAGTGCGATTCAAGAAAGAGAAACTAGCCACTGTTCAAAGGGATTATCAGCAACGTGAGGTATACCCTTGGCTGGGTGGGTCCAGGACGACCAGGGACCAACAACAGTGGCGGTCTAACCCCCGGAGGAGGCGTGAACAACAACTTGGGGCTAGTACCTCAGCCAGCGACTCAGAAGGAGCCTCTGGGTCCTTATCTCAATCAGATGGCAATTTCCCTTTAGGCCAAGGCCCATCGGGTGTGCGGACTCGATCCAACCGCACCCCCCCACGCAAGAAGAGGGAGAGGACGCGGAGGTCGCGGCAGAATCAAAGAATTGCCCGCACCAAAACCACCCAGAGTTTAAAAGAGCTGGTGTTTAACCTGTCTTCAGTCCCTCTTTCTGATCAAGAATATCGACTGTTAGCGAAGGGCCTCTCCTTTGTCCCCACAGTTCCAGCGGATCCCCTGGAATGGAAAGTTGAAGTACACCGTCTGGGACGATCTCTTAGGCGACAAGAATATTTTAACACCCATACAGTAGACAATTTGCATCCAGAGGTTCCAGCCCAGTTGCGACGAATAGCCCCTCGGTCTCACTTTGACCCCCCAAGCCTTAATCCTTCTATACGGACATTCTTACGTATGCTTGAAGCAGAGGAACTTACTCCCTCGTCGAATGGGGTTTATCCCAATTTACCTAAAACCGAACTGGTCACTTTAAAAGCTTTGTCGGCCCGCACCGACATTATTATACGTAAGGCGGATAAGGGCGGGGCTATCGTTGTGCTGAATTTTGAAGATTATGTCAGAGAATGTGATCGGCAGCTGAATGACAGTAAGGTCTATAGAAAACTCACTAGGGACCCCACCAAAGATTATAAAACAGAGCTTGACTCTATTTTACATCAGGCTAGCATAGCCGGTACCATCTCCAGTGAAGTGGTTCGAGCTCTTACCATTGAGCACCCCAAGGCCCCATTATTTTATACTGTGCCCAAGGTCCACAAGACACTGGTTGACCCTCCAGGCAGGCCCATTGTTCTTGACCATTGGATGTCATCAAATTGAGTTTCATCGGACCTAAATCCAGGACATTACCATCTGTATGCAATTGGTGAACCAGGACCCCGATCCCAGCTTTTGGTCTTTTAAACACATTCTACCGGATTCATTCTTCAAGGAACACAGCGAATTGGACATGAGAGTGTCAATCTGAAAGAACTGTGAACCAGAATCCATTCCACAAATAAAGACCTGGATCAGGATCCATATATTGGAACACTTGATGGGTAATTGATCATTAAACCTGGCATAATATCAGTCACCACGTCTACGGACCATAGACTGTTCAAATAAGGTCATTTATTGATGCATGCAGTTTACATCCATTAATTGGTCTATGAGCAATTATTATCATTTTATATGTAATTTTAGATTATCAGTTTATTTTAAATTAATAAATTTGCATATTCAGTATCGGTTGTGTTAGCGCTGTTATCCTATTCCTTTAGGCAGGCCCATTGTGTCTGCCAGGGGGTCGCTCTATCATCCAGTGTCGGTGTACCTTGACGCATACTTAAATCCATGCATTCAATCCCTTCCTTCTTACCTTCAGGACACTACGTCCTTACTACGTGAGCTTCAACTCCTGGGGAATATACCTGAGGGTACGTCATTATGCAGTTCTGACGTTACCAGCTTGTATACGTGTATCCCTCATGAAGCAGGTATCGAAGCGGTTAGGAGTTTACTTGAGGATAATGATTCCTACCAAGGGCCAGAGATTTAGTTTTTTCTAAATCTATTAGAAAAGGTACTTACCCGTAATTACTTTGTCTTTAATGGCCGTTTTTTGCTCCAATTAGCGGGGTGTGCGATGGGGTCCGCTGTGGCCCCGTCGTACGCGAACGCTTTCATGTACCAGCTGGAGAAACGTATGTTTTACCTTGATCCTGCCATTATGTCTCAAGTACTATACTATAGAAGATATATAGATGACCTTCTGGTTATATGGCTGGGGACTCGAGAAGATCTGATTGCCCTGTGGGAGGACCATAATGCCACTAAACACCCTGTGCAGTTTACGTATACAATAGACGGTTGTGTCATTAACTACCTTGATGTATTGATCACTGTCAAGGAGGGACAGTTGTCTACCTCCATGTATGTCAAGAAAACTGACAGGAATATGTTGTTAGAGCATTCTAGTTTTCACCCGGCCCCATTGCGTAAGGGTTTACCATTTTCACAATTTATGCGTGTAAGACGCATCACGTCAGACCCCCAAGAAACTGAGTTAGCCATGGATGCCATGCAGGCTAAATTTATTGAACGGGGTTACCCGCATGGTATTTTACAACAGGCTAGGTCAAAGGCCCTTAGTATCCCTAGAGCAGAGGCCCTTAGTCCCTCGAGCCGTAGCCACTCTAATCGTGGCCCCAAACTTCCTTGGGTTAACAGATATACAGTAGCCAGTACTAGGAGGGTACGTAGGGCTAAGTCATTGTGGCCTATTATTCAGACTGAGGGGTCATTATCATCTTTGGCTAACACGTCACTTTTACCTAGTCATACCAGAGGACGTAATATAGGGGATCACATAGTCAAACTGGATGTCTCTAAAATGACAGGTATACAGGAAACACATTTCCTGAGAACTAAACTAGGGTGTTTCAGATGTTTGGGGTGTGCCACATGTAACACCCTTATGACAGGTAGTACCTTTAACCATCCCCATACTGGCAAGAAGCTGCCTATTCGCCATCGCCTAACTTGCACATCCACACATGTAGTGTATCTATTAATATGCCCATGTGGCTTAGCCTATGTAGGTAAAACCATTCGCCAGTTTCGTGAGCGAATGGCACTACATAGAAGTGCTATAAAAAAAGCTTTTGAAAAGGGCAATAGTGACCAACCGTTTGCACGACATTGTCTGCTGCACAAACATGGGATACCTAGTATTAGGGCAATGTTGATTGACCATGTTCCCAGAAACCTCAGAGGGGGTGACCGTGATAGAATCCTACTACAAAGAGAATCTAGGTGGATTTTTAAACTAGATACGCTATCACCGCGTGGCCTCAATGAAAATCTGGGATTAAACTGCTTTATGTGAGGCACTATAATGTTATATAGTAACCATATGGCAATCCTTTAGATTGATCAGTAACGTAGCTATGAGCTCTGTTGGAGATTATGTTTCTATTCTCTGGTTATTCTGCAATTTTGCTCTTTTCAAGTATACAGCAATGTTATTGATGCGCTATTTAACCTCTGACAGGTGGGGGTGGGATAATAATTTTTTTTTTGGTTGTGGTATAGCACTATATGTGTTAATGTTGTTTTGTTTGTTTTGTTTCTGTTGTTGCCTAGACACCTCCCTGTATCATTGTTGCCTGACAGCGTCACGGGCCGGCAGCGTGGAGTTCCCAGCCGCATCACCAGTGTACAGAGATCGTGCCCGGCGGTCCCCATGGTTACAGGACGGGGGCGCGTCCCAATGACGTCACTGCTGAGCAACCAGGAAGTGCTGCTGAGCGGCCGGCGGGTCAGAGCGGCGTGTGACAGGTGAGTAGGATTTGAGCCCTAATGGTAATTGCAATGGGGGGTATATATGTATGGTGTTTTGTTCAGTTTTGTTATGATGACCCTGAGGACGGGGGACTTTACCCCGAAACATGTTGGAATAAACTGACATATACTTTACCGCTGTTTATGCCTGCTTGAGTGCCGCCTACATCACCATCCTATATATATATATATATATATATATATATATAGAAATCCGGAAGAAACAGCGGCACTCGAGGATTTTCGTGAAGTATTGAAAATTGTATTCAAAAAAGGTTACAGGTAGCCAACGTTTCGGGGCTTACATGCCCCTTTGTCAAGGTGTATAACAGTGAGTGAGTGCAATAGCTTACCTTATATCCCCGTGAAGTTCAACGCAGTGCAGGTGTGTGGACGGAGCCGCCGGACTTCCGGTCGCGGCTCAGTGACGTCTGAAGGGCAGCGCCTGTTGCTGTGGTAACTGAGACGCCAACAACGCCGATAACGGCTGGGTGGCGTCTGAGTGGAGGAGCGCGTTGTTATAGCAACAAAGACGCTTCGTGCCAAGTGCTCTTATCAATGTCTCAGTAGGCAACCAAGTGGTAAAGAAATAGTGTGAAAAAAAGAGAGAGTGCGCACAACATTATACCAAGGTGCCTGGGAACCACTACTCCACCGTGGGGCTCGATGTGTAACCGGTGCCGCGGGATGGGTGGGTGTGTCAAGACCTGGTGGACCAATGGAAGACCTTACATTCCCCATTGTACTGTTATTGGAACATTGTATAAAAGGACGCACCTGACCCAGGTTTCAGTCACCTTTCTCAGAGGTCATCTTGTAAGACGACTGAGGCCTGGAATCTGGTGGCGCAGCGTATGTATGAAGGTAACTGATCCTATTGTATTGTTATAGTTGTATTGCTAATTGTACTCGCATTTATTTCCCGTCTGTTGTATATTATTGTACGTATTACTGTATTCTTGAATTGTATTGTGTTGCTACAGTGCAGCATTGTTATCCCTTTGTGTCCGCTAGGGACTAATATATATGGTTATTGGGTTGGACCTCTAATCCTAATTTACCCATCTGTCTCGACTAAGTTATTTTGTAAATCTGGCGAAGTGTCAGGGACACTTCCGACACTCTATTAAGGTTTAAGTATGTTATATTGCTGGAGCCATATATATTCACCAAGGTGTTACGAGAGCATCACACCGCTCAAAAGGTACGCTAAGTGGCGCTACACGTAGCGTAACATTGAGAAACTGCGCAACTGACTTATCGTCCATCGGTTTATTTTAAAAACAGTTTATCACAAAGTTAAAAAACAACAGAACATTTGAATAGACATAATTTATTTAAAACCAACAAATGATAAAACTATTTAATTACACAGAGAGACCCGCCCCCTTCCCCCGTAATATCATCCAACTATTCAAATGAGCTGTCAAAATCAGATATAGACAAAATTAAACTGGAAATATTTTGCTTTTAAACAACTTTATTTCATATCTTTAATACACATATTTTTGTCTATATTTTAAACTTAAAAAATACTTTACTCTGCACAACAGCCTATGGGGGTCATTCAGACCCAGCCGCAATAGTGGCCCGCAGCAGTTTACCCGGTGGTGGCAAAATGCACATGCACAGCGGCCACACAGACACACACATTGTGGTCGCATCCCTGAGGGGTGAACGCGGGCAGGGTGGGACGATTTTCTGGGGGGGCTGCGTGATGTCACATCTGTGTTCATCTCTGATTAACCCCCTATAAGCTTCTAGAGTGCACCTCATATCTCATCTTTTCCAAGTTACTACAAATATGAGATCGGTAGCAGCACTACTTTCAGGATTATTACACAGTACACAAAGAGGCTGACACAGCAAATAACAGTAACACATATAAGGGATTAACTAGAAATAAGGAAGCATGATCATCATTAAGTCTAATTATCAAATGGTTCTGTGTGGGACCAATACACCTCTTTACTGTCTCCAGCAGCCCCTAGTACTACACTGCAGCCACCTGCCCTGTCTACCACCCACTACTGCCACTGTCCTGTCTCCCCCCCACTACTGCTACCCACCTTGTCTCCCCCCAGTACTGCCATCCACCCTGTGTCTCCCCCACCACTGCCACCCACCCTGTCTCCCCCCACTACTGCTACCCACCTTGTCTCCCTACCTACTGCCACCCATCCTGTCTCCCCCCTACTGCCATCCACCCCGTGTCTCCCCCACCACTGACACCTACCGTCTCCCCCCACTACTGCCATTCACCCCGTGTCTACCCCCACTACTGCCATTCACCCCTTGTCTCCCCTCACTACTGCCATCCACCCCATGACTCCACTACCACCCACCCTGTCTCCCTGCTCTGACACCTCAGCGCTGCTTGGGGACGTTTACTCACATAGACACAGCCTACAGCAGCCCCCGCTACTGCACTACTGCCACCCACCCTGTCTCCCCGACATCTAAGCACTGCTTGGGAATCTATGGTACTGCTAAGTCCTTCATCAACAGATGGAAGAAGCTTGGGCAGTACGGAGGCAGAAGCTGCTTCTGGTACCATGGTCATGCAAGGCTGGGAGAGTCAGTAAGATTATTTAATAGCTGGTCTAATTCAGTAAGGATTGCAGATGCTGCTATTTAGCAGAATTAGCAATCCTTTTCCTAGCGCGCTAGGGGCCGCCCATCACAGGGCAAGGCCACCCAGCATGCTGACCGCCGCCTCCCCCCTGATGAAGCAGAAAATGCGATTGCCTCACAATTTCTGCTTCATCGTAGAAGTTAGTGAAGCCTCCTGCTGCAGCTCAGTTGCGCCCGCAGGAGGCCCGACGCATTCTTCTCGAATACAGCGGCTGCATGTCACAAAGCCACCATGATGATGTCCGTTTGTCCACCTTTGCCCTCTGTTCGCGCTACACTGCCCCCGCACCGATTCGCACCTCTCTGGAAATGGAGCATTGCCCACCAACCCTCGTGACCGCCTCTGCCTGACAGGCAATCACATTTTCTGTGGCCCCTCCGCAGAAAATGCGGGCGCATGCACAGGATGGGTGCAGTGGATGCGCCCGCAACTTTTTCAGAATAATTCCATTTGGATCACACACTGCGATCCAACCTGAATTAGGCCCAGTCACCATCTTACAGGCAGCCGGTGCAGGG
Organism: Pseudophryne corroboree; assembly: GCF_028390025.1. Taxonomy (NCBI): domain Eukaryota; kingdom Metazoa; phylum Chordata; class Amphibia; order Anura; family Myobatrachidae; genus Pseudophryne; species Pseudophryne corroboree. Next base: position 529,161 of record NW_026967509.1, on the reverse strand, counting down.
ACCAGAGAATGGGTGTTATGTGGCAGGAACGGGCTAGTTAGGTAACAGCCTGGCTGCTGCATTCTGTACAAGCTACAACTGGTGCAATTCTTCTGCTGGGAGACCCAGGTAGATGACATTGCAGTAGTCTATATGAGATGATACAAGTGCATGTACGACATCAGGTAGATCTTCTGAGCGGATTAAGTGCTGGAGTCTGGCTATGGTCCACATATGAGGATCTGATTCTGGCTGATACCGGATGTCTAATGGTGTCACTCCACCATCCAGGACACTAATATTCTGCACATGACCAGCATTTTGTAATTCTGAACCCCCAAGCATAAGTCTGGCTGGTAGCAAAGCTGAGCTGTAGCCCTGCCCTTTGTTGGTGAGCTTCTATCATAAGGACCTGTTTCACCAGGACTGAGTCACAGCGAACTGGCATCACCCACACCTGGAGCTCAGCTAGACATTTAGGATTGGTACTGGGTTCTCAGTACCCAGAGCAAAAGACAGGTCATCTGCATAGCAGTGGTAGATGAGGGCATGACACCTGATTATTTCACACTGTGGTAACATGTGTATTGCAAAAAGTATAGGAGAGATGATAAGAACCTTGAAGAACACATGGCAATGATAAGTATACTCCAGAAGATTAAAATGGCTTCTCACCTGTGTGTCTTCTCTGGTGTGTAACAAGTTGTGATTTCTGTGTAAAACATTTCCCACACTCAGAACATTGAAATGGCTTCTCACCTGTGTGATTTCTGTGATGTATAACAAGAGCTGATTTGTGTGCAAAACCTTTCCCACACTCAGAGCATGGAAATGGATTCTCACCTGTGTGACTTTGCTGATGTCTAACAAGATGTGATTTCTGTGTAAAACATTTCCCACACTCAGAGCAAAAAAATGGCTTCTCACCTGTGTGACTTCTGTGATGTATAACAAGATCTGATTTGTGTGCAAAACATTTCTCACACTCAGAACATGGAAATGGCTTCTCACCTGTGTGACTTCTCTGATGTTTAACAAGTTGTGATTTCCGTGTAAAACATTTCCCACACTCAGTGCAAGAAATTGGATTCTCACCCGTGTGACTTCTGTTATGACTAACAAGACCTGATTTGTGTGCAAAACATTTCCCACACTCAGGACATGGAAATGGCCTCTCACCTGTGTGACTTCGCTGATGTCTAACAAGTTCTGATTTCTGGGCAAAACATTTCCCACACTCAGAGCAAGAAAATGGCTTCTCACCTGTGTGACTTCGCTGATGTCTAACAAGGTCTGATTTCCGGGCAAAACATTTCCCACACTCAGAGCAAGAAAATGCCTTCTCACCTGTGTGACTTTTGTTATGACTAACCAGATCTGATTTGTGTGTAAAACATTTCCCACACTTATGACATGGAAATGGCTTCTCAGCTGTGTGACTTCTGTTATGACTAACAAGATCTGATTTGTGTGCAAAACATTTCCCACACTCAAGACATGGAAATGGTTTCTCACCTGTGTGACTTCTCTGATGTGCAACAAGAACTGATTTCTGTACAAAACATTTTCCACAGTCAGAACATGGAAATGGCCTCTCACCTGTGTGAATTCTTTGATGTCTAGCAAGTTGTGATTTCTGTGCAAAATATTTCCCACACTCAGAACATGGAAATGGTGATGTACCTGTGTGACTTCTCTTATGTGCATCAAGAGTTGATTTGTATGTAAAACATTTCCCACACTCAGAACAGGAATATGGTTTCTCACCTGTATGTATTCTCTTATGTATTACAAGAAGTGATTTGTATGTAAAACATTTCCCACACTCAGAACATGGAAATGGAGTCTCACCTGTGTGACTTCGCTGATGTTTAACAAGTTGGGATTTCCGGGTGAAACATTTCCCGCACTCAGAACATGGAAATGGCTTTTCACCAGTGTGATTTCGCTGATGTGTAACAAGATGTGATTTCAGTGTAAAACATTTCCCACACTCAGAACATGGTAATAGGTTCTCACCTGTGTGACGTCTCTGATGTGTAACAAGATGTGATTTCTCTGTAAAACATTTCCCACACTCAGAACATGGAAATGGCTTCTGACCTTTGTGTCTGCACTGATGTGAAACAAGTTGTGATTTGCAGGTAAAACATTTCCCACAGTCAGAACATATCAGTGGCCTCTCACCTGCCTTAGCTGCCTGATGGGTAATAAGCTTTGTGTTCTGTGTAAAACATGTGGTATCTATAGAACAGGGAAACTCTGTATTTACTGTCAGAGCTGTAACAGATGCACCAATATCAGAGTGATCAGGAGAACATTTCCCAGGATCAGAGGGACCAGCTGATAGAGCTGGATGTATAATTGAGGTAATGGGGTTATCTCCTGGAGAATCCTGTCTACTGTCATAATCTTTTATTTCACAATCCGGGGATAACATTAGATGTCCTTCTGAGATATTCCTGCTTGTGTGTCCACCTGCTGGAAATAAAATACATTATGGAAATGTGACATTTTCTGTAACAATATTAATCTTGTAAACAATAGGAGAAAATTACATTCTGGGACACTTAATAGTAAATGTGTGTATTAAAACACAACATTTAATGAAGGCTTTATAATAATGTCTCCTAACGTTACTCCTGGAAGCATTGGTAAGGTAGCATTCCTTTATGTGTGTGCTCATACGCTGGTAAACCTGTACATGTGTTACTCACCCTTATATAAGGTATATTGCTACAGCAGAGTAGGTGTGGAACAAGGTATTTTACATGCAATACACCATATAATACACTGCAATCATCATCTGCTAGGTTATAATCCATTGTTACACCCCCATCATCAGTGTCTTACTGTACCTCTACTCTCAATAGTAATAAGGATGATGTGTGTACAGTAAGTATGATACAGAGAATTACATATCATTATCTATACAGCTGCCGCCATACTTCTGCTTCTCATACGTGTGCTACTGGCAGCAGTGAACATCTGAGTGAGAGTGCAGGGAAGACAGCAGAGTCTGATGAGAAAGAGATTGGATCTGCCTTTGCAGGGATGTACCACACCTGTCACCCCTGTTATTATATAAAATAATAAATAAGAGGGGCGTGGACTATCCAGACGTGCTTTCTGGAGCTCTCCTCACTAAGTGGTTTCTTATCTACCCTACCTAATAGCTCTCAGCCGCCGCTGGGACCAAGACCCAATCTATCAAGTCCCCCACTCCTCCTGCCCTAAAGCCGCTCACTCGGCTCAGTCTGGGCATCGTTCACTGCTGCAGCCTAGTGACGCAGCTGAAGCCACGGGCTGTATTCTGGGGCTACGTGTGCCCAGTCTTTCCTGCACGCTCCGGAGACCTGACTTGGAGGCGCTTTTGCCTCAGGTGGGAGCACTTGCTCTTCTGCTACTGCTGGGGACAGAACGGGCTGCGCACAGTCACCGGAGCCCGGCAGTGTATTGGAAAGTGAGGTGATGATCAAGCACTCTTGCTCTTTCTCCAAATTCCACTAGCCGATCTGCTAAGATATCCGTGTCGAACCCCCTACCCCGGAGACGTTGGACCTCTGACCCTGCTAGGTATGAAACATAGCTGCTGCTAGGAGAGAGGGTGGGGCTTGTGGGGCTCACTGGTTCTGTACGAATGTCTACTGGTAGGCCACCATCTTCAATGCCAACGCCCTTAGCACTCTACCTCCGCCCAGAGGGACATCTCCAAGCTCACAAGTGCCGCCCTCATGATGCTTCTGGATGCGTTGAAAGGGATATCCACACCCTTCTCCTGATACACGATCTACAGATCGTCCTTAGACATTCCGCTGAAATCCACCATCTTGTGCTTTCTCCTGCGCTGCAGTTACTCCTATATTAACTTGGCTTCTCCAATCAGGTGACCGAAAAGCCACCTAGGATTATCCCACCGCTATGCTAGCAATTTCTGTGACCGGATGGTTCTCTATGAAAGCCCTCGCCCTGCATCGCGTCCCGCCCCAGTCACAGAATGGATGTTTAGGTCACAGAGGATCTGGCCAATTAGGGGATTCCCACTTACTGTCAGTAACCGCCTACTACTGACACCACCCACTGCGCAGTGGGCGGGTAATACACTGTTACCACTAGACTCCTTGTTGCCAGGGAGTCTGGAACCATGGTACTGCTCTGTATGCATCGACACGCTAACCACACCTGTGTGGTGTTGACGAATCACTAGTGGCTGGTCTAGGACTCTGCACGGTAGCTGGCGGGAGGCGGAGCTTGGAGACGCTGAGTGCACCCTGGACAGCCAGAAAACAGAACTATGTTCGGCATAGCTCTGCAGATCACAAGATGAAGCGGTCGTCTTGAGGCAGATGTTTATTCACCCAGTCTTAAAAAAGACTTCCCTATTGCTAGGGGCAACAAGAATACAGCAAGATGTTTACAGCAGAGTGAAAATTGTATAATACCTCTGGATGCTCATAGGCCTCCTCTTTTTATCTTACTCTAATATACATACCACAGGGGGTAAGTCCACCATGCTATTCTCAACCATTGTTTATCCATGTGATGTGCATGCCTTGGCCACATGCACAGCTACCATTGTTCTCTATGGACGGTGGGGAGTAGTCACTCTCCTTTGACCGTCCCATCCTGGAGGGTTAGTATCCGCCCTGGTGACGCTCAGTCTAGGCTGGGGGAAGTTTTCCCATCTAAACTACTTCCAGGAATCTGCCCAGGTACCCAGCTCACCATCTCCAGCCTAAAATTGGGCTCCAGAGATGGGCAGCCTAGATCCCCGGTCAGGGTTTCCTGCCCACCGAGGGTGATCGCTATGGAGCTCCAGAAAACCACTCAGCTTGTTTTAAAGCTGAGCTGCTCCTCTTTCTCCCCATGATACTTCCATGTGGGAGGCTAGAGAGGAAAGCATTCCATTTTGGGGGGAAAGTACTGGGGGAATCCAACAGCCTACACCAGGCATGTCCAAACTGCTGCCCTCCAGCTGCTGTGAAACTACATATCCCAGAATGCCCTGACAGTTTTGCTGTCAAAGAATTCTAAAGCTGTGTCAGGGCATGCTGGGATGTGTAGTTTCTCAACAGCTGGAGGGCAGCAGTTTGGACATGCCTGGCCTACACATTTATGGATTCCCCCCTCCTGGAACACACAACCAAGTGCATTTCACTTTAAATACAATTCAAATACACTATACACATTGTTGCTTAAATATACACTGAGCCTGTGCCCTACACAGGCTCCACATACCCAGTCACTGCAGTGCCTCACCATACTAACTATATATATATATATATATATATATATATATATATATATATAGCGCATCACATGTCCATCCCGCAGCAAAGTCACTAGTATAGACAGGACCAGCACACTGTAGTCTAGTCAAAATTCAGTATTTACTCCATATGTGTGAATAAAGATACGTGGCTCAGCATATACTCATCGTTAGCAAGCACAGGGAAACACAATAGACCTCCCGAACAGCCGTTTTCGGACTTAATCCATCATCAGGGGAACAGTCATCAAAAGTGCCATAGTGCCTTGTGCAAAAAATGCCTGTATAAAGTGCCAAAACCAAGCTCACTTGTGTGCTCTATTTAAGCACACCTACTGGTGCTTACCTGCCGCACCTGTGATCTCCACCACCGCCCCCCCTCCCCCCGATGATCGTATCCACCACCCTGCCTGTCTGGTTCCCCCGCCGTTGGAACGCAGTGGTGCAATGTGAATTGGTACTATGATGTGGCCACGCCCCTTCTCCACAAAGCGATGCCCCTACATTTTTGATGGGCGCACACTGACTTTGCTTTACAATATGGGAGGGGGAGCACCAACTCACTTTCTGCCAAAATATCTAGTTCCATCTCTGGTGCAGTGTCCGGTATAGCTACACAGCCCAGCAGCACTGTCACCCCCTCCCTCCCCCTTGCAGCACTGTCACCCCCACCCTCTCCCTTGCAGCACTGTCACCCCCCCCTCCCTCCCCCTTGCAGCACTTTTGTAGTGTCCAAATCAAGTCTGAGTTTTTATATTTAAATCATTAATAAGAACCTTAATTCCGATGGAACCCAGAAAAGGACAGGTAGGACACCAATTTTGAAAAAAGTGAGGGGTCCCTGGGACCCACTTTTTTTTGGGATCATCGCGATCACTCGCTGGAGTGCTGAGGTGCCGGGAGCATAGCTCCCAGACCCCAGCTACTACCTGCCGCATAGGGAGCATGGGCAACAGTATACCGACAATAACAAAGTTTAAAATAAGAATTTACTTACCGATAATTCTATTTCTCGGAGTCCGTAGTGGATGCTGGGGTTCCTGAAAGGACCATGGGGAATAGCGGCTCCGCAGGAGACAGGGCACAAAAAAGTAAAGCTTTACTAGGTCAGGTGGTGTGCACTGGCTCCTCCCCCTATGACCCTCCTCCAGACTCCAGTTAGGTACTGTGCCCGGACGAGCATACACAATAAGGGAGGCATTTTGAATCCCGGGTAAGACTCATACCAGCCACACCAATCACACCGTACAACTTGTGATCTAAACCCAGTTAACAGTATGACAACAGAAAGGGCCTCTTAAAGATGGCTCCTTAACAATAACCCGAATTAGTTAACAATAACTATGTACAAGTATTGCAGATAATCCGCACTTGGGATGGGCGCCCAGCATCCACTACGGACTCCGAGAAATAGAATTATCGGTAAGTAAATTCTTATTTTCTCTATCGTCCTAAGTGGATGCTGGGGTTCCTGAAAGGACCATGGGGATTATACCAAAGCTCCCAAACGGGCGGGAGAGTGCGGATGACTCTGCAGCACCGAATGAGAGAACTCCAGGTCCTCCTTTGCCAGGGTATCAAATTTGTAAAATTTTACAAACGTGTTCTCCCCCGACCACGTAGCTGCTCGGCAGAGTTGTAATGCCGAGACCCCTCGGGCAGCCGCCCAAGATGAGCCCACCTTCCTTGTGGAGTGGGCTTTTACAGTTTTAGGCTGTGGCAGGCCTGCCACAGAATGTGCAAGTTGAATTGTGTTACAAATCCAACGAGCAATCGACTGCTTAGAAGCAGGTGCGCCCAACTTGTTGGGTGCATACAATATAAACAGCGAGTCAGATTTTCTGACTCCAGCCGTCCTTGCAATGTATATTTTTAAGGCTCTGACAACGTCCAACAACTTGGAGTCCTCCAAGTCGCTAGTGGCCGCAGGCACCACAATAGGTTGGTTCAGATGAAATGCTGATACCACTTTAGGGAGAAAATGCGGACGAGTCCGCAGTTCTGCCCTATCCGAATGGAAGATTAGATAAGGACTTTTATAAGATAAAGCCGCCAATTCAGATACTCTCCTGGCAGAGGCCAGGGCTAGTAACATAGTCACTTTCAATGTGAGATATTTCAAATCCACCTTTTTCAATGGTTCAAACCAATGGGATTTGAGGAAATCTAAAACTACATTTAGATCCCACGGTGCCACCGGAGGCACCACAGGAGGCTGTATATGCAGTACTCCCTTGACAAAAGTCTGGACCTCAGGGACAGAGGCCAATTCTTTTTGGAAGAATATTGACAGGGCCGAAATTTGAACCTTAATGGATCCCAATTTGAGACCCATAGATAATCCTGATTGCAGGAAATGTAGGAAACGACCCAGTTGGAATTCCTCCGTCGGAACCCTCCGATCCTCGCACCACGCTACATATTTTCGCCAAATGCGGTGATAATGTTTCACGGTGACTTCCTTCCGTGCCTTAATCAAGGTAGGAATGACTTCTTCTGGAATGCCTTTCCCTTTTAGGATCTGGCGTTCAACCGCCATGCCGTCAAACGCAGCCGCGGTAAGTCTTGAAAAAGACAGGGACCCTGCTGTAGCAGGTCCCTTCTCAGAGGTAGAGGCCACGGTTCGTCCGTGAGCATCTCTTGAAGTTCCGGATACCAAGTCCTTCTCGGCCAATCCGGAACCACTAGTATTGTTCTTACTCTTCTTTGCCGTATGATCTTCAATACCTTTGGTATGAGCGGCAGAGGAGGAAACACATACACTGACTGGTACACCCAAGGAGTTACCAGTGCGTCCACAGCTATTGCCTGTGGATCTCTTGACCTGGCGCAATAATTGTCCAGTTTCTTGTTGAGGCGAGACGCCATCATGTCTACAATTGGTCTTTCCCAACGGTCTATTAACATGTTGAAGACTTCTGGATGTAGACCCCACTCTCCCGGATGAAGATCGTGTCTGCTGAGGAAGTCTGCTTCCCAGTTGTCCACGCCCGGGATGAACACTGCTGACAGTGCTATCACGTGATTCTCCGCCCAGCGAAGAATCTTGGCAGCTTCTGCCATTGCACTCCTGCTTCTTGTGCCGCCCTGCCTGTTTACATGGGCGACCGCCGTGATGTTGTCCGACTGAATCAACACCGGCTTTCCTTGCAGGAGAAGTTCCGCCTGGCTTAGAGCATTGTAGATTGCTCTTAGTTCCAGAATGTTTATGTGAAGAGACTTTTCCAGACTCGTCCATACTCCCTGGAAGTTTCTTCCTTGTGTGACTGCTCCCCAGCCTCTCAGGCTGGCGTCCGTGGTCACCAGGATCCAATCCTGAATGCCGAATCTGCGGCCTTCTAATAGGTGAGCCTTCTGCAACCACCACAGAAGTGACACCCTTGTCTTTGGTGACAGGGTTATTCGCAGGTGCATCTGCAGATGCGACCCTGACCATTTGTCCAACAGATCCCTTTGGAATATTCTTGCATGGAATCTGCCGAATGGAATTGCTTCGTAAGAAGCCACCATTTTTCCCAGGACTCTTGTGCATTGATGTACTGACACTTTTCCTGGTTTTAGGAGGTTCCTGACCAGATCGGATAACTCCTTGGCTTTTTCCTCTGGAAGGAAAACCTTTTTCTGAACCGTGTCCAGAATCATTCCTAGGAACAGCAGACGAGTTGTCGGGATTAAATGGGATTTTGGAATATTCAGAATCCACCCGTGTTGTCTTAGCACCTCTTGAGATAGTGCTAAAGCTGTCTCCAGCTGTTCTCTGGACCTTGCCCTTATTAGGAGATCGTCCAAGTATGGGATAACTAATACGCCTTTTCTTCGAAGAAGAATCATCATCTCGGCCATTACCTTGGTAAAGACCCGAGGCGCCGTGGACAATCCGAACGGCAGCGTCTGAAACTGATAGTGACAGTTTTGAACAATGAACCTGAGGTACCCCTGGTGTGCGGGGTAAATCGGAACGTGTAGATACGCATCCTTGATGTCCAAGGATACCATAAAGTCCCCTTCTTCCAGGTTCGCTATCACTGCTCTGAGTGACTCCATCTTGAACTTGAACTTTTTTATGTAGAGGTTCAAGGACTTCAGATTTAGAATAGGCCTTACCGAGCCATCCGGCTTCGGTACCACAAATAGAGTGGAATAATACCCCTTTCCTTGTTGTAATAGGGGTACTTTGACTATCACCTGCTGAGCGTACAGCTTGTGAATGGCTTCCAACACCCTCTCCCTTTCGGAAGAGACGGTTGGTAAGGCAGACTTCAGGAAACGATGAGGAGGATCCGTCTCTAATTCCAACCTGTACCCCTGAGATATTATCTGCAGGATCCAGGGGTCTACCTGCGAGTGAGCCCACTGCGCGCTGTAATTTTTGAGACGGCCCCCCACTGTCCCCGAGTCCGCTTGAGAGGCCCCAGCGTCATGCTGAGGTTTTTGCAGGAGCCGGGGAGGGCTTCTGTTCCTGGGAAGGAGCTGCCTGTTGGTGTCTCTTCCCTCTTCCTCTGCCTCGTGGCAGGTACGACAAGCCCTTTGCTCTCTTATTTTTGTAGGAGCGAAAAGGCTGCGGTTGAAAGGTCGGTGCCTTTCTCTGTTGGGGAGTGACTTGAGGTAAAAAAGTGGATTTCCCGGCAGTAGCCGTGGCCACCAAGTCTGATAGACCAACTCCAAATAACTCCTCCCCTTTATACGGCAAAACCTCCATGTGACGTTTTGAATCCGCATCGCCTGTCCACTGTCGTGTCCATAAGGCTCTTCTGGCTGAAATGGACATAGCACTCACCCGAGATGCCAGTGTGCAAATATCCCTCTGTGCATCACGCATATAGATAAATGCATCCTTTATTTGTTCTAACGACAGTAAAACATTGTCCCTATCTAGGGTATCAATATTTTCAATCAGGGATTCTGACCAAACTACTCCAGCACTGCACATCCAGGCAGTTGCTATAGCTGGTCGTAGTATAACACCTGCCTGTGTGTATATATTCTTTTGAATAACTTCCATCTTTCTATCTGATGGATCCTTAAGTGCGGCCGTCTCAGGAGAGGGTAACGCCACTTGTTTGGATAAGCGTGTGAGCGCCTTGTCCACCTTAGGGGGTGTTTCCCAGCGCGCCCTAACCTCTGGCGGGAAAGGGTATAATGCCAATAACTTTTTTGAAATTATCAACTTTTTATCAGGAGCAACCCACGCTTCATCACACACGTCATTTAATTCTTCTGATTCAGGAAAAACTGTTTGTAGTTTTTTCACACCATACATAATACCCTGTTTTACGGTATCTGTAGTATCAGCTAAATGTAACGTCTCCTTCATTGCCAAAATCATATAACGTGTGGCCCTACTGGAAAATACGTTTGAATTTCTACCGTCGTCACTGGAATCAGTGCCCGTGTCTGGGTCTGTGTCGACCGACTGAGGCAAAGGGCGTTTTACAGCCCCTGACGGTGTTTGAGGCGCCTGGACAGGCATTAATTGATTGTCCGGCCGCCTCATGTCCTCAACTGACTGTTTAAGGGAAGATAAACCATCACGTAATTCCACAAATAAAGGCATCCATTCTGGTGTCGACCCCCTGGGGGGTGACATCTGCATATTTGGCAATTGCTCCGCCTCCACACCAATATCGTCCTCATACATGTCGACACCACGTACCGACACACACCGCAAACTCACAGGGAATGCTCTAATGAAGACAGGACCCACTAGCCCTTTTGGGGAGACAGAGGGAGAGTCTGCCAGCACACACCACAAAGCGCTACATATACAAGGGATATCCTTATATTAAGTGCTCCCTTATAGCTGCTTTAATATATATATATATAGCCATTAATGTGCCCCCCCTCTCTGTTTTACCCTGTTTCTGTAGTGCAGTGCAGGGGAGAGACCTGGGAGCCGTTCTGACCAGCGGAGCTGTGACAGAAAATGGCGCCGTGTGCTGAGGAGATAGGCCCCGCCCCTTTTTCGGCGGGTTCTTCTCCCGCTATTTTTCCAGTCAGGCAGGGGTTAAATATCTCCATATAGCCCCTATGGGCTATATGTGAGGTATTTTTAGCCTTGTATAAGGTTTATATTTGCCTCTCAGAGCGCCCCCCCCCAGCGCTCTGCACCCTCAGTGACTGCCCAGTGAAGTGTGCTGAGAGGAAAATGGCGCACAGCTGCAGTGCTGTGCGCTACCTTATGAAGACTGAGGAGTCTTCAGCCGCCGGTTTCCGGACCTCTTCACGCTTCAGCATCTGCAAGGGGGTCGGCGGCGCGGCTCCGGGACCGGACTCCACGGCTGGGCCTGTGTTCGATCCCTCTGGAGCTAATGGTGTCCAGTAGCCAAGCAGCAAATCCACTCTGCATGCAGGTGAGTTTACTACTTTCCCCCTAAGTCCCACGTTGCAGTGATCCTGTTGCCAGCAGGACTCACTGTAAAGAAAAAAACCTAAACTAAACTTTCTCTAAGCAGCTCTTTAGGAGAGCCACCTAGATTGCACCCTTCTCGTTCGGGCACAAAATCTAACTGGAGTCTGGAGGAGGGTCATAGGGGGAGGAGCCAGTGCACACCACCTGACCTAGTAAAGCTTTACTTTTTTGTGCCCTGTCTCCTGCGGAGCCGCTATTCCCCATGGTCCTTTCAGGAACCCCAGCATCCACTTAGGACGATAGAGAAAATAAACTGAAGAAAAAATCCTCTGGAGCTCCAGAGTGGCATCCTCTCCTGAGGGCACATTTTACTAAACTGGCTTATATATTATAGATATATTAATATATCTATTAGCACACGCCGGTCTATATGGTTTATATATAGACCGGCGTGTGCTAATAGAGACACTCAGGGCATGTAATACCATAGGCTGAGGTACTGCTAGCACACAGTATGGCTACTGGTGACAGTGACATGATGTGAGGAGGAGAGCAGGAGTATAATAGGGGCTGATGGCTCCTGATGTATGAGATATACCAGAGAGTGTGGGGAGGAGACTGGTCAGATCTCTGGGCTGGTAACACACAGTGACATGATGTGAGGGGGAGAGCAGGAGTATAATAGGGGCTGATGGCTCCTGCTGTATGAGATATACCAGAGAGAGTGTGGGGAGGAGACTGGTCAGATCTCTGGGCTGGTAACACACAGTGACATGATGTGAAGGGGAGAGCAGGAGTATAATAGGGGCTGATGGCTCCTGATGTATGAGATACACCAGAGAGTGTGGGGAGGAGACTGGTCAGATATCTGGGCTGGTAACACACAGTAACATGATGTGAAGGGGAGAGCAGGAGTATAATAGGGGCTGATGGCTCCTGATGTATGAGATACACCAGAGAGTGTGGGGAGGAGACTGGTCAGATCTCTGGGCTGGTAACACACAGTGACATGATGTGAAGGGGAGAGCAGGAGTATAATAGGGGCTGATGGCTCCTGATGTATGAGATACACCAGAGAGTGTGGGGAGGAGACTGGTCAGATCTCTGGGCTGGTAACACACAGTGACATGATGTGAGGGGGAGAGCAGGAGTATAATAGGGGCTGATGGCTCCTGATGTATGAGATACCACAGAGAGTGTGGGGAGGAGACTGGTCAGATCTCTGGGCTGGAAACTGTGACATGATGTGAGGGGTAGAGCAGGAGTATAATTGGTGCTTGCTGCCGGAGGCCCTGGTGGCCACATGGTTAATAGCAGCCGTGGCACTGAAGGGGTTAACCCTTAAGTGTCCGGCGCCATTTACAGGACAATAGGCGCTTGGTGACACTTTTAAAATGCACTGACGTTAGGCACCAGGTATTGAAATGTAAAAAAATTATCATCTATGGCACACTGCTGCGGCCCGGATCCTCTCCAGTGGCAGCGAAGTGGTAAACCCCCGGCGCGTACACACACCAGCGCCAGAGGAGAGAGTGCTGCAAGGCGCCGCAGCTGGGAGACCAGGACCTCCGGCTCCCGGTGTATGCGCCGGAGAAAGGAGCCACAGATGACCAGATTGCGCCACAGATGGGGGACCAGGCTAGCCGGCTCCCTGCGCGGCGGGAGGAGACAGGTGCTGAGGTCCAGGAGCTGGGCTCCCTGCGCCTAAACATTGCACAGGGACAGGGCCGCGGCGGCCAGGACGAGTGTCATGGGCTGCCGGGCTCCAGGAGGGAGCAGACACTGACGCCATGGGTGCGCCACTCACAGGGGACCGGGCTAGCCGGCTCCCTAGCGGCGGGGGGCACAGAGCGATATGCACTGAGGTATGGGAGCTACAGAGGCACAGAGCCGCCGGGCTATCAGATAGGGGGGTGCGCCGCAGCCTCAGATTTGGGGGCTGCGGCGAGGCAACAGATTTTGGGCACACTGGGTGGTGGTGGGGGGCAGCAGCGGGGCAGGTAACAGTTAGCCCCTGCTACAGCCAGCCCCCCACTCAGTGCACACTGCCGACCCCTGGGGAGAGGCCTAGCAGTCAGGCTGCAGAGCTAGGGCAGCTGAGCGCTGGGCACAGTACAAACAAACCTAATAATGTATTGAAATGTATTTAATATATATAGTATGGTGAGGCACTGCAGTGCCTGGGTATGTGGAGCCTGTGCAGGGCACTGGCTCAGTGTATATATAGGCAACAGTGTGTATAGTGTATTTGAATTGTATTTTAAGTGAAATGCACTTACTTGGTTGTGTATCCCAGGAGGGGGGGGAATCCATTACTGGGCAGGCTGATGGATTCCTCCAGACCTTTTCCCCAAAAACGTAATCCCTTCCTCTCTAGCCTCCCACATAAAAGTATCATGGGGTGAGAGGAAAAGCTCAGCTTCCCAACAAGCAGAGTGGTTTTCTTGAGCTCCATAGAGATCACCCTCGGTGAACAGAAAACCCTGACAGAGGATCTAGTCTGCCCATCTCTGGAGCCTGAATTCAGGAAGCAGCTGGTGAGCTAGGTCCCGGGCAGATTCCTGGAAGTAAGTTTCAGCAGGAAAACTTAACCCCAGCACAGACTGATCATCACCAGGGTGGATCCCAACCCTCCAGGATGGGACGGTCAAAGAAGAGTGACCACTCCCCACTGTCCATAGAGGACAATGTAAGCTGTGCATGTGGCCAAGGTTTGCACAGCTCATGAGTAAATAGTGATTGGTTACCCCCTGTGGTACTGTGTGGAACATGGACATAAAAAGGAGGCCTGCAAGCCTCCAGAGTGCGTTATACCACTTGCGTTCTGCTGTAAACATCTGCAGTATTGCAGAGTCTTTTTTAAGACTATTTTGGGCAAATAAACATCTTCTGCCTCAAGATGACCGCTTCATCTTGCGACCTGCAGGGCTAGGCGAAACCTAGCTCAGTTTTCCGGCTGTCCAGGGTACACTCAGTGTCCCCAAACTCCGCCTTCCGCCAGCTACCACGCAGAGGTCTAGACAAGCAACAAGTGGGGAATAGTCAGCACCACACAGGTGTGGTAAGACAATGTGTCGACGCATACAGAGCAGAACCGTGGTTCCAGGCACCACGGCAGGGTAGGAGTCTGGTGGTGGTATCATAGTCGGTAACATGCGATTACTGACGGTAAGTGGGAATCCCTTATCTGGCCAGGTACTGTGTCACCTAAACATCCATTCTGTGACTGGAGGCGGGACTCGAGGTGGTGATGGCCCTCTTACGGAACCGTCAGGTCACAGTGCTGATGGCTCCTGACTCCCCCACTGGAAAAATACACATTCATTAGTTTGTACTGACAGAGGAGGGTGTAGGATAAGAGATTGCTGTAGTCACTGAGTAAGGAGAATAAGTGTTTATTACTCACCTGTGCTGATAGCTGTAGGGATCTCCTCCTCCTTACACTGCTGATCACCCCTCACATACGCCTCTTCTTCTCCCTCTATATCTTCTGCCTTTATATCAGTCACATACGTCTCTTCTTCTCCCTCTACATCTTCTGCCTTCATATCAGTCACATACGTCTCTTCTTCTCCCTCTATATCTTCTGCCTTTATATCAGTCACATACGTCTCTTCTTCTCCCTCTATATCTTCTGCCTTTATATCAGTCACATACGTCTCTTCTTCTCCCTCTTTATCTTCTGCCTTTATATCAGTCACATACGTCTCTTCTTCTCCCTCTATATCTTCTGCCTTTATATCAGTCACATACGTCTCTTCTTCTCCCTCTATATCTTCTGCCTTTATATCAGTCACATACGTCTCTTCTTCTCCCTCTGTATCTTCTGTCTTTATATCGGTCACATACGTCTCTTCTTCTCCCTGTATATCTTCTGTCTTTATATCGGTCACATACGTCTCTTCTTCTCCGTCTATATCTTCTGTTTTAATAACAGACAGACGTTCTACCTAAAAACACAAGCATTTGCACAGTCATACTTAACTGAGGTGAAACAGTATAATATCAGTGTATAAGACACACAGCTTCTCTACAGACCATATAGCGACAGTCACTTTGGTATATTGGGGAGACCCTAAATCCCACCTACCTGATCCTCCTGTGGGATCCTGTGATTCTCCTCTGTACAATCCTGGGAATACAGAGGACGGGGACATCTCTCTGGGGTATCTCTGTTACTGGGCCCATCTGTAGGAGACACACAGTGACTGAGTACAGTGTATATATGTGATTATCAGGTGATGTGTGTATATAGGGGCCCCCATACCTGCTCTACCCTGTACAATACATGACAGTCTTCTCTTACCCAGTGATGTGAGGGGCCGGTGATTCTCCATCATCACATCTTTGTACAGACCCCTGTGTTCCTCTATATACTCCCCCTCCTGCATGGAGACATAGACAGTGACATCCTGACACCTTATAGGAACCTGACACACACAGTGATACAGTCATCACCCAGACACGTCCCCCGGTGTTACTGTATAATGTCCCATTCCCAGCAGTCACCCCTCCAGTCATCACCCAGACACATCCCCTGGTGTTACTGTATAATGCCCCATTCCCAGCAGTCACCTCTCCAGTCATCACCCAGACACATCCCCCGGTGTTGCTGTATAATGCCCCATTCCCAGCAGTCACCTCTCCAGTCATCACCCAGACACATCCCCCGGTGTTACTGTATAATGTCCCATTCCCAGCAGTCATCTCTCCAGTCATCACCCAGACACGTCCCCCGGTGTTACTGTATAATGTCCCATTCCCGGCAGTCACCTCTCCAGTCATCACAGGTACACGTCCCCTGGTGTTACTGTATAATGTCCCATTCCCAGCAGTCACCTCTCCAGTCATCACCCAGACACATCCCCCAGTGTTACTGTATAATGTCCCATTCCCAGCAGTCACCTCTCCAGTCATCACCCAGACACATCCCCTGGTGTTACTGTATAATGTCCCATTCCCAGCAGTCACCTCTCCAGTCATCACCCAGACACATCCCCTGGTGTTACTGTATAATGTCCCATTCCCAGCAGTCACCTCTCCAGTCATCACCCAGACACATCCCCTGGTGTTACTGTATAATATCCCATTCCCAGCAGTCACCTCTCCAGTCAGCAGCTGAATGATCTTGTAGGGAGTTCCAGGATCTTCTGGTCAATGTGTCTCATGTGTCAGTGAGTGAGGTGGAGGCACAGTGATGGGGCTCTGGGTCCTGCGCAGTCCTCCTGACACACGGGGATGGCTGCTCGATGTCTCACACTCACCGGATGTCTTCTTCACTACTGTGTAACCCTGCGAAAATAAGAATTTACTTACCGATAATTCTATTTCTCGTAGTCCGTAGTGAATGCTGGGAACTCCGTAAGGACCATGGCGAATAGCGGCTCCGCAGGAGACTAGGCACAAAAGCAAAGCTATAGGACTACCTGGTGTGCACTGGCTACTCCCGCTATGACCCTCCTCCAAGCCTCAGTTAGGATACTGTGCCCGGACGAGCGTACACAATAAGGAAGGATTCTGAATCCCGGGTAAGACTCATACCAGCCACACCAATCACACCATATAACTTGTGATATGAACCCAGTTAACAGCATGATAACAGAGGAGCCTCTGGATAGATGGCTCACTACAACAATAACCCGAATTGTTAACAATAACTATGTACAAGTATTGCAGATAATCCGCATTTGGGATGGGCGCCCAGCATCCACTACGGACTACGAGAAATAGAATTATCAGTAAGTAAATTCTTATTTTCTCTGACGTCCTAGTGGATGCTGGGAACTCCGTAAGGACCATGGGGATTATACCAAAGCTCCCAAACGGGCGGGAGTGTGCGGATGACTCTGCAGCACCGAATGAGAGAACTCCAGGTCCTCCTCAGCCAGAGTATCAAATTTGTAAAATTTTACAAAGGTATTTGACCCTGACCAAGTAGCAGCTCGGCAAAGTTGTAATGCCGAGACCCCTCAGGCAGCCGCCCAGGATGAGCCCACCTTCCTTGTGGAGTGGGCATTCACAGATTTTGGCTGTGGCAGGCCTGCCACAGAATGCGCAAGCTGAATTGTATTACAGATCCAGCGAGCAATGGTCTGCTTAGAAGCAGGAGCACCCAGTTTATTGGGTGCGTACAGGATAAACAGCGAGTCAGATTTCCTGACTCCAGCTGTCCTGGAAACATATTTTCAGGGCCCTGACAACGTCTAGCAACTTGGAGTCCTCCAAGTCCCTAGTAGCCGCAGGCACCACAATAGGCTGGTTCAGGTGAAACGCTGACACCACCTTAGGGAGAAACTGAGGACGAGTCCTCAATTCCGCCCTGTCCGAATGGAAAATCAGATAAGGGCTTTTACAGGATAAAGCCGCCAATTCTGACACGCGCCTGGCCGAAGCCAAGGCCAACAGCATGACCACTTTCCACGTGAGATATTTTAAATCCACAGATTTAAGTGGTTCAAACCAATGTGATTTTAGGAACCCCAAAACTACATTGAGATCCCAAGGTGCCACTGGAGGCACAAAAGGAGGCTGTATATGCAGCACCCCCCCTTGACAAACGTCTGAACTTCAGGAACTGAAGCCAGTTCTTTCTGGAAGAAAATCGACAGGGCCGAAATCTGAACCTTAATGGATCCCAATTTGAGGCCCATAGACATTCCTGATTGCAGGAAATGCAGGAATCGACCCAGTTGAAATTCCTCCGTCGGGGCCTTACTGGCCTCGCACCACGCAACATATTTTCGCCAAATGCGGTTATAATGCTGTGCGGTTACATCCTTTCTTGCTTTTATCAAAGTAGGGATGACTTCTTCTGGAAAGCCTTTTTCCTTCAGGATTCGGCGTTCAACCGCCATGCCGTCAAACGCAGCCGCTGTAAGTCTTGGAACAGACAGGGTCCCTGCTGAAGCAGGTCCCTTCTTAGAGATAGAGGCCACGGGTCCTCCGTGAGCATCTCTTGAAGTTCCGGGTACCAAGTCCTTCTTGGCCAATCCGGAGCCACGAGTACAGTTCTTACTCCTCTCTGTCTTATAATTCTCAGTACCTTGGGTATGAGAGGCAGAGGAGGGAACACATACACAGACTGGTACACCCACGGTGTTACCAGAGCGTCCACAGCTATTGCCTGAGGGTCCCTTGACCTGGCGCAATACATGTCCAGTTTTTTGTTGAGGCGTGACGCCATCATGTCCACCTTTGGTTTTTCCCAACGGTTTACAATCGTGTGGAAGATTTCTGGGTGAAGTCCCCACTCTCCCGGGTGGAGGTCGTGCCTGCTGAAGAAGTCTGCTTCCCAGTTGTCCACTCCCGGAATGAACACTGCTGACAGTGCTATTACATGATTTTCCGCCCAGCGAAGAATCCTTGCAGCTTCTGCCATTGCCCTCCTGCTTCTTGTGCCGCCCTGTCTGTTGACGTGGGCGACTGCCGTGATGTTGTCCGACTGGATCAGCACCGGCTGACCCTGAAGCAGAGGTCTTGCTTGATTTAGAGCATTGTAAATGGCCCTTAACTCCAGGATATGTGAAGAAATGTCTCCAGGCTTGACCACAAGCCCTGGAAATTTCTTCCCTGTGTGACTCCTCCCCAGCATCTCAGGCTGGCATCTGTGGTAACCAGGACCCAGTCCTGAATGCCGAATCTGCGGCCCTCTAAAAGATGAGCACTCTGCAACCACCACAGGAGAGACACCCTTGTCCTTGGGGACAGGGTTATCCGCTGATGGATCTGAAGATGCGATCCGGACCATTTGTCCAGCAGATCCCACTGGAATGTTCTTGCGTGGAATCTGCCGAATGGGATTGCTTCATAGTAAGCCACCATTTTTCCCAGGACCCTTGTGCATTGATGCACTGAGACTTGGCCTGGTTTTAGGAGGTTTCTGACTAGCTCGGATAACTCCCTGGCTTTCTCCTCCGGGAGAAACACCTTTTTCTGGACTGTGTCCAGGATCATCCCTAGGAATAGAAGACGTGTCGTCAGAATCAGCTGAGATTTTGGGATATTGAGAATCCACCCGTGCTGCCGCAGCACTACTTGAGATAGTGCTACTCCGACTACCAACTGTTCCCTGGATCTTGCCCTTATCAGGAGATCGTCCAAGTAAGGGATAATTAAAACTCCTTTTCTTTGAAGAAGTATCATCATTTCGGCCATTACCTTGGTAAAGACATGGGGTGCCGTGGACAATCCAAACGGCAGCGTCTGAAACAGATAGTGGCAGTTCTGTACCACAAGCCTGAGGTACCCTTGGTGAGAAGGGTAAATTGGGACATGGAGGTAAGCATCCTTGATGTCCAGAGACACCATAGAATCCCCTTCTTCGAGGTTCGCGATCACTGCTCTGAGTGACTCCATCTTGAACCTCTGTATGTAAGTGTTCAAGGATTTCAGATTTAAAATAGGTCTCACCGAGCCATCCGGCTTCGGTACCACAAATAGCGTGGAATAATACCCCTTTCCCTGTTGTAGGAGGGGTACCTTGATTATCACCTGCTGAGAGTACAGCTTATGAATGGCTTCCAATACCGCCTCCCTGTCGGAGGGAGACGTCGGTAAAGCAGACTTTAGGAAACGACGAGGGGGGGGGGGGCGTCTCGAATTCCAATTTGTACCCCTGAGATTCCACCTGAAGGATCCAGGAGTCCACTTGTGAGTGAGCCCACTGCGCGTTGAAATTCTTGAGACGGGCCCCCACCGTGCCTGAGTCCGCTTGTAAAGCCCCAGTGTCATGCTGAGGACTTGGCAGAAGCGGGAGAGGGCTTCTGTTCCTGGGAACTGGCTGTTTGCTGCAGCCTTTTTCCTCTCCCTCTGCCACGGGGCAGAAATGAGGATCCTTTTGCCCTCTTTCCCTTATGGGGCCGAAAGGACTGCGCCTGATAATATGGCGTCTTCTTATGTTGAGAGGCAACCTGGGGTAAAAAGGTGGATTTTCCAGCCGTTGCCGTGGCCACCAGGTCTGATAGACCGACCCCAAATAACTCCTCCCCTTTATAAGGCAATACTTCCATATGCCTTTTGGAATCCGCATCACCTGACCACTGTCGCGTCCATAACCCCCGTCTGGCAGAAATGGACAGCGCACTTACTCTTGATGCCAGTCGGCAAATATCCCTCTGTGCATCACGCATATATAAAAATGCATCTTTTAAATGCTCTATAGTCAGTAATATACTGTCCCTATCTAGGGTATCAATATTTTCAGTCAGGGAATCCGACCAAGCTACCCCAGCACTGCACATCCAGGCTGAGGCGATTGCTGGTCGCAGTATAACACCCGTGTGAGTGTATATACATTTTAGGATATTCTCCTGCTTTCTGTCAGCAGGTTCCATAAGGCGGCCGTATCAGGAGAGGGTAGAGCCACCTGTTTAGACAAGCGTGTGAGCGCTTTATCCACCCTAGGGGGTGTTTCCCAACGTACCCTATCCTCTGGCGGGAAGGTGTATGATGCCAATAACCTTTTAGGAATTATCAGTTTTTTTATTGGGGGAAACCCACGCTTCATCACACACCTCATTTAATTCCTCAGATGCAGGAAAAACTACAGGTAGTTTTTTCTCACCAAACATAATACCCTTTTTAGTGGTACTATCAGAAATGTTTAAAACATTTTTCATTGCCTCAATCATGTAACGTGTGGCCCTACTGGAAGTTACATTTGTCTCTTCATCGTCGACACTGGAGTCAGTATCCGTGTAGGCGTCTGTATCTGCCATCTGAGGTAACGGGCGTTTTAGAGCCCCTGATGGCCTTTGAGACGCCTGGACAGGCACAAGCTGAGTAGCCGGCTGTCTCATGTCGTCAACTGTCTTTTGTAAAGAACTGACACTGTCACGTAATTCCTTCCAGCATCTCATCCACTCAGGTGTCGACTCCCTAGGGGGTGACATCACCATTACAGGCAATTGCTCCACCTCCAAATCATTTTCCTCCTCATACATGTCGACACAATCGTACCGACACACAGCACACACACAGGGAATGCTCTGATAGAGGACAAGACCCCACTAGCCCTTTGGGGAGACAGAGGGAGAGTATGCCAGCACACACCAGAGCGCTATATATATATATATATATATATATATATATATATATATATATATATATATATATATATATATATATATATATAAACAGGGATACCACTATATAATGTGTTTTCCCCTTATAGCTGCTGATATTATCAAACTGCGCCAAATTAGTGCCCCCCCTCTCTTTTTTACCCTTTTCTGTAGTGCAGGACTGCAGGGGAGAGTCAGGGAGACGTCCTTCCAGCGGAGCTGTGAGGGAAAATGGCGCCAGTGTGCTGAGGAGATAGGCTCCGCCCCCTTCTCGGCTGACTTTTCTCCCGCTTTTTGTAGAAATCTGGCAGGGGTTAATATACATCCATATAGCCCTGGGGGCTATATGTGATGTATTTTTGCCAGCCAAGGTGTTTTTATTGCTGCTCAGGGCGCCCCCCCCCAGAGCCCTGCACCCATCAGTGACCGCAGTGTGAGGTGTGCATGAGGAGCAATGGCGCACAGCTGCAGTGCTGTGCACAACCTTGTTGAAGACTGATGTCTTCTGCCGCCGATTTTCCGGACCTCTTCTTGCTTCTGGCTCTGTAAGGGGGCCGGCGGCGCAGCTCTGGGACCGGACTCCGAGGCTGGGCCTGTGTTCGGTCCCTCTGGAGCTAATGGTGTCCAGTAGCCTAAGAAGCCCAAGCTGGCTGCAAGTAGGCAGGTTCGCTTCTTCTCCCCTTAGTCCCTCGATGCAGTGAGCCTGTTGCCAGCAGGTCTCACTGAAAATAAAAAACCTAAAAACTAAACTTTTGCTAAGAAGCTCAGGAGAGCCTCCTAGATTGCACCCATCTCGGCCGGGCACAAAAATCTAACTGAGGCTTGGAGGAGGGTCATAGGGGGAGGAGCCAGTGCACACCAGGTAGTCCTAAAGCTTTGCTTTTGTGCCCAGTCTCCTGCAGAGCCTCTATTCCCCATGGTCCTTACGGAGTTCCCAGCATCCACTAGGACGTCAGAGAAATGGGGGAGACATCACTGTAAAATACACACAGATCCCCTCACCTCCCCAGTCATGTCCCTGTATTATTAATATAGATATGTGATGTCACTGTGACGCTCCCAGATCCCCTCACCTCCCCAGTCATGTCCCTGTGTTATTACTATAGATATAAGTAATGTCACTGTGACGCTCCCAGTTTCCCTCACGTCCCCAGTCATGTCCCTGTATTATTACTATAGATATAAGTGATGTCACTGTGACACTCCCAGATCCCCTCACGTCCCTGTATTATTACTACTGTGCCAATAGACACACTCATCCCAACCCACACAGTGCACCTGTCCTGTAACGGGCACACTTACCTCTGCATTATGGTTACCTCCTTTCTACTCAATGTACCTACCAGACATACACACCAGGGACGTGCGGTAAGGTACATTTATCAGGAGGCACTGGCTAGTACCAGAGCCAGATTTACACACAATATATGAGCCCAAGGATTACACATAGGTGCAGCGGTAGACACACGTGGGCATTATACACAGGTGCAGCGGTAGACACACGTGGGCATTATACACAGGTGCAGCGGTAGACACACGTGGGCATTATACACAGGTGCAGCGGTAGACACACGTGGGCATTATACACAGGTGCAGCGGTAGACACACGTGGGCTATATACACAGGTGCAGCGGTAGACACACGTGGGCTATATACACAGGTGCAGCGGTAGACACACGTGGGCTATATACACAGGTGCAGCGGTAGACACACGTGGGCTATATACACAGGTGCAGCGGTAGACACACGTGGGCTATATACACAGGTGCAGCGGTAGACACACGTGGGCTATATACACAGGTGCAGCGGTAGACACACGTGGGCTATATACACAGGTGCAGCGGTAGACACACGTGGGCTATATACACAGGTGCAGCGGTAGACACACGTGGGCTATATACACAGGTGCAGCGGTAGACACACGTGGGCTATATACACAGGTGCAGCGGTAGACACACGTGGGCTATATACACAGGTGCAGCGGTAGACACACGTGGGCTATATACACAGGTGCAGCGGTAGACACACGTGGGCTATATACACAGGTGCAGCGGTAGACACACGTGGGCTATATACACAGGTGCAGCGGTAGACACACGTGGGCTATATACACAGGTGCAGCGGTAGACACACGTGGGCTATATACACAGGTGCAGCGGTAGACACACGTGGGCTATATACACACACAGGTGCAGCGGTAGACACACGTGGGCTATATACACACACAGGTGCAGCGGTAGACACACGTGGGCTATATACACACAGGTGCAGCGGTAGACACACGTGGGCTATATACACAGGTGCAGCGGTATACACACGTGGGCTATATACACACAGGTGCAGCGGTAGACACACGTGGGCTATATACACAGGTGCAGCGGTATACACACGTGGGCTATATACACAGGTGCAGAGGTATACACACGTGGGCTATATACACAGGTGCAGAGGTATACACACGTGGGCTATATACACAGGTGCAGAGGTATATACACGTGGGCATTAGACACAGGTGCAGCGGTATACACACGTGGGCATTAGACACAGGTGCAGCGGTATACACACGTGGGCATTATACACAGGTGCAGCAGTATACACACGTGGGCATTAGACACAGGTGCAGAGGTATATACACGTGGGCATTATACACAGGTGCAGAGGTATACACACGTGGGCATTAGACACAGGTGCAGAGGTATATACACGTGGGCATTAGACACAGGTGCAGAGGTATACACACGTGGGCATTAGACACAGGTGCAGAGGTATACACACGTGGGCATTAGACACAGGTGCAGAGGTATACACACGTGGGCATTATACACAGGTGCAGAGGTATACACACGTGGGCATTAGACACAGGTGCAGAGGTATACACACGTGGGCATTGTACACAGGTGCAGAGGTATACACACGTGGGCATTGTACACAGGTGCAGAGGTATACACACGTGGGCATTAGACACAGGTGCAGAGGTATACACACGTGGGCTATATACACAGGTGCAGAGGTATATACACGTGGGCATTATACACAGGTGCAGAGGTATATACACGTGGGCATTAGACACAGGTGCAGCGGTATACACACGTGGGCATTATACACAGGTGCAGCAGTATACACACGTGGGCATTAGACACAGGTGCAGAGGTATATACACGTGGGCATTATACACAGGTGCAGCGGTATACACACGTGGGCATTAGACACAGGTGCAGCGGTATACACACGTGGGCATTATACACAGGTGCAGCAGTATACACACGTGGGCATTAGACACAGGTGCAGAGGTATATACACGTGGGCATTATACACAGGTGCAGAGGTATATACACGTGGGCATTAGACACAGGTGCAGAGGTATACACACGTGGGCATTAGACACAGGTGCAGAGGTATACACACGTGGGCATTAGACACAGGTGCAGAGGTATACACACGTGGGCATTAGACACAGGTGCAGAGGTATACACACGTGGGCATTATACACAGGTGCAGAGGTATACACACGTGGGCATTAGACACAGGTGCAGAGGTATACACACGTGGGCATTAGACACAGGTGCAGAGGTATACACACGTGGGCATTGTACACAGGTGCAGAGGTATACACACGTGGGCATTAGACACAGGTGCAGAGGTATACACACGTGGGCTATATACACAGGTGCAGAGGTATATACACACAGGTGCAGAGGTATATACACGTGGGCATTATACACAGGTGCAGCGGTATACACACGTGGGCATTAGACACAGGTGCAGCGGTATACACACGTGGGCATTATACACAGGTGCAGCAGTATACACACGTGGGCATTAGACACAGGTGCAGAGGTATATACACGTGGGCATTATACACAGGTGCAGAGGTATACACACGTGGGCATTAGACACAGGTGCAGAGGTATATACACGTGGGCATTAGACACAGGTGCAGAGGTATACACACGTGGGCATTAGACACAGGTGCAGAGGTATACACACGTGGGCATTATACACAGGTGCAGAGGTATACACACGTAGGCATTATACACAGGTGCAGAGGTATACACACGTGGGCATTAGACACAGGTGCAGAGGTATACACACGTGGGCATTATACACAGGTGCAGAGGTATACACACGTGGGCTATATACACAGGTGCAGTGGTATATACACGTGGGCACTATACACAGGTGCAGAGGTATACACACGTGGGCATTATACACAGGTGCAGAGGTATACACAGGTGCAGAATACACAGGTGCAGAGGTATACACACGTGGGCATTAGACACAGGTGCAGTAGTATATACACGTGGGCATTAGACACAGGTGCAGAGGTATATACACGTGGGCATTATACACAGGTGCAGAGGTATACACACACGTGGGCATTATACACAGGTGCAGAGGTATATACACGTGGGCATTATACACAGGTGCAGAGGTATATACACGTGGGCATTATACACAGGTGCAGAGGTATACACACGTGGGCATTATACACAGGTGCAGAGGTATACACACGTGGGCATTAGACACAGGTGCAGAGGTAGACACACGTGGGCATTAGACACAGGTGCAGAGGTATACACACGTGGGCATTGTACACAGGTGCAGAGGTATACACACGTGGGCATTAGACACAGGTGCAGAGGTATACACACGTGGGCATTAGACACAGGTGCAGAGGTATACACACGTGGGCATTAGACACAGGTGCAGTGGTATACACACGTGGGCATTAGACACAGGTGCAGAGGTATACACACGTGGGCATTAGACACAGGTGTAGAGGTATATACACGTGGGCATTATACACAGGTGGAGAGGTATACACACGTGGGCATTATACACAGGTGCAGAGGTAGACACACGTGGGCATTAGACACAGGTGCAGAGGTATACACACGTGGGCATTGTACACAGGTGCAGAGGTATACACACGTGGGCATTAGACACAGGTGCAGAGGTATACACACGTGGGCATTAGACACAGGTGCAGAGGTATACACACGTGGGCATTATACACAGGTGCAGAGGTATACACACGTGGGCATTAGACACAGGTGCAGTGGTATACACACGTGGGCATTAGACACAGGTGCAGAGGTATACACACGTGGGCATTAGACACAGGTGCAGTGGTATATACACGTGGGCATTATAAACAGGTGCAGCGGTATACAAATGTGGGCATTATACACAGGTGCAGCAGTTTACACACATTTGGGCATTATACACAGGTGCAGCAGTGTATACATGTGGATATTATACACAGGTGCAGCAGTATATACACATTTGGGTATTATATACAGGTGCAGCAGTATACACATGTGCAGCAGTATACACATGTGGGCAATATACACATGTGCAGCAGTATATACATGTGGACATTATACACAGGTGCAGCAGTTTACACACATTTGGGCATTATACACAGGAGGAGTAGTATAAATTTGGTGAGTGCGGGTAAGGTAGGTGGAGGGGGGGGGGCACTGCCTAGGTAGGTGACGGCCGGGGGAGGCGGGGAAACGACAGGTGACGGGCGGGGGAGAACGACGCCAGGTGACGGCCAGGGGTGGGGGGACACCAGGTGACAGTCAGGGGGGACGGCAGGTGATGAAAAGGGGGTGGCAGGAGAGGAAGATGCGTCAGGGTACAGCCAGGCAGATGGAGGAGAGGCAGGTGATGAGTAGGGGGCTGCAGGTGAGGCAGCAGGGTACAAGCAGGAGAGCCAGGTGACGGACATGTGGGTGGCAGGAGATGCAGGTGGTGAAAGATGACGGGCAGGGGGTGGTAGAAGGGGCAATGGAGGAAAGGTACAGGCAGAGAGGCACAGGTAAGACAGGCGGTGGCAGGTGAAAGACAGCGGGTGGTAGTAGAGGCAGGTTACAGGCAGGAAAGTGGCAGGTGATGGGCAGGGGGGTGGTAGGAGAGGCAGGTCGTGGCAGGTGACAGACAGGGGGTGGTAGGAGAGGCAGGGGGCAGCAGGAGTGTCAGGCAACTGGCAAGCGGCTGCAGACGACTGGCAGGGTACAGGACAGGGTGGTAGGGTATAGACTGAGGACGACAGGTGGTGGCAAGAGAGGCAGGTGACAGACGGGGTGGCAGGGTACAGGCAGGGGGTGGCAGGAGCGGTGGGTGGCAGGGTACAGAAGGGTACAGGCAGGGGGTGGAAGGAGAGTGGGTGACAGGCAGCGGGTGGCAGGGTAGAGGCAGGGTGTGGCAGGAGAGGTGGGTGACATACAGGGAGTGGCAGATGACATGCAAGGGATGGCATAAGAGGTGGGTGACATGCAGGGGGTGGCAGGAGAGGCAGGTGACATACAGGGAGGGGCAGATGACAGGCAGTGGACGGCATGAGAAGTGGGTGACAGACAGGGGGTGGTAAGGTACCGGACGGGGTGGTAGGGTATAGACTGGGGGCGGCAGGAGAGGCGGGTGGCAGGGTACAGGCAGGAGGTGGAAGGAAAGGTGGGTGACAGGCAGTGGGTGGCAGGGTACAGGCAGGAGGTGGCAGGAGAGGCGGGTGACAGACGGGGTGGTAAGGTACAGGCAGGGGGCAGCAGGTGATGGAGCATTAGGACAATGTCAGGGGCAGGAGAGGGGGCATTAATTAGGAGAATGTCAGGGGCAGCAGGCATTAGGAGAATGGCAGGTGAGGGGGCATTAGGAGAATGTCAGGGGCGGCAGGTGAGGGGGCATTAGGAGAATGTCAGGGGCGGCAGGTGAGGGGGCATTAGGAGAATGTCAGGGGCGGCAGGTGAGGGGGCATTAGGAGAATGTCAGGGGCGGCAGGTGAGGGGGCATTAGGAGAATGTCAGGGGCGGCAGGTGAGGGGGCATTAGGAGAATGTCAGGGGCGGCAGGTGAGGGGGCATTAGGAGAATGTCAGGGGCGGCAGGTGAGGGGGCATTAGGAGAATGTCAGGGGCGGCAGGTGAGGGGGCATTAGGAGAATGTCAGGGGCGGCAGGTGAGGGGGCATTAGGAGAATGTCAGGGGCGGCAGGTGAGGGGGCATTAGGAGAATGTCAGGGGCGGCAGGTGAGGGGGCATTAGGAGAATGTCAGGGGCGGCAAGTGAGGGGGCATTAGGAGAATGTCAGGGGCGGCAAGTGAGGGGGCATTAGGACAATGTCAGGGGCAGCAAGTGGGGTATTAGGATAATGTCAGGGGCAGGTGAGGGGGTATTAGGAGAATATAGGGGCAGGTGGGAGGCTATTATGAGAATATAGGGGCATCAGGTGAGGGGGTATTAGGAAAATATAGGGGCATCAGGTGAGGGGGTATTAGGAAAATATAGGGGCAGCAGGTGAGGGGGTATTAGGAAAAATAAGAATTTACTTACCGATAATTCTATTTCTCGTAGTCCGTAGTGGATGCTGGGACTTCCGTAAGGACCATGGGGAATAGCGGCTCCGCAGGAGACTGGGCACAAAGTAAAAGCTTTAGTACTACCTGGTGTGCACTGGCTCCTCCCCCTATGACCCTCCTCCAAGCCTCAGTTAGGATACTGTGCCCAGACGAGCGTACACAATAAGGAAGGATTAATGAATCCCGGGTAAGACTCATACCAGCCACACCAATCACACCGTACAACTTGTGATCTGAACCCAGTTAACAGTATGATAAACAATAATAACCCGATTTTTGTAACAATAACTATGTACAGGTATTGCAGACAATCCGCACTTGGGATGGGCGCCCAGCATCCACTACGGACTACGAGAAATAGAATTATCGGTAAGTAAATTCTTATTTTCTCTGACGTCCTAGTGGATGCTGGGACTTCCGTAAGGACCATGGGGATTATACCAAAGCTCCCAAACGGGCGGGAGAGTGCGGATGACTCTGCAGCACCGAATGAGAGAACTCCAGGTCCTCCTCAGCCAGGGTATCAAATTTGTAGAATTTAGCAAACGTGTTTGTCCCTGACCAAGTAGCTGCTCGGCAAAGTTGTAAAGCCGAGACCCCTCGGGCAGCCGCCCAAGATGAGCCCACCTTCCTTGTGGAATGGGCATTTACAGATTTTGGCTGTGGCAGTCCTGCCACAGAATGTGCAAGCTGAATTGTACTACAAATCCAACGAGCAATCGTCTGCTTTGAAGCAGGAGCACCCAGCTTGTTTGGTGCATATAGAATAAACAGCGAGTCAGATTTTCTGACTCCAGCCGTCCTGGAAACATATTTTCAGGGCCCTGACTACGTCCAGTAACTCGGAGTCCTCCAAGTCCCTAGTAGCCGCAGGCACCACAATAGGCTGGTTCATGTGAAAACCTGAAACCACCTTAGGGAGAAATTGAGGACGAGTCCTCAATTCTGCCCTATCTGAATGAAAAATTAGGTAAGGGCTTTTATATGATAAAGCCGCCAATTCTGAAACCCGCCTGGCTGAAGCCAGCGCTAACAGCTTCACCACCTTCCATGTGAGATATTTCAAGTCCACAGTGGTAAGTGGTTCAAACCAATGTGATTTTAGGAAACCCAAGACCACATTGAGATCCCAAGGTGCCACTGGTGGCACAAAAGGAGGCTGTATATGCAGTACTCCTTTGACAAATGTCTGAACTTCAGGCACTGAAGCCAGTTCTTTTTGGAAGATCGACAGGGCCGAAATTTGAACCTTAATGGATCCTAATTTTAGGCCCATAGACAGTCCTGCTTGCAGGAAATGTAAGAAACGACCCAGTTGAAATTCTTCTGTGGGGGCCTTCTTGGCCTCACACCACGCAACATATTTTCGCCAAATGCGGTGATAATGTTTAGCGGTTACATCCTTCCTGGCCTTGATCAGGGTAGGGATGACTTCATCTGGAATGCCTTTTTCCTTTAGGATCTGGCGTTCAACCGCCATGCCGTCAAACGCAGCCGCGGTAAGTCTTGGAACAGACAAGGTCCCTGCTGGAGCAGGTCCTTTCTTAGAGGTAGAGGCCACGGATCCTCCGTGAGCATCTCTTGCATTTCCGGGTACCAAGTTCTTCTTGGCCAATCCGGAGCCACGAGTATAGTTCTTACTCCTCTCCTTCTTATGATTCTCAGTACTTTTGGTATGAGAGGCAGAGGAGGGAACACATACACCGACTGGTACACCCACGGTGTTACCAGAGCGTCCACCGCTATTGCCTGAGGGTCCCTTGACCTTGCGCGATATCTGTCCAGTTTTTTGTTTGTTGAGACGGGACGCCATCATGTCTACCTTTGGTTTTTCCCAACGGTTTACGATCAGTTGGAAGACTTCTGGGTGAAGTCCCCACTCCCCCAGGTGGAGGTCGTGTCTGCTGAGGAAGTCTGCTTCCCAGTTGTCCACTCCCGGAATGAACACTGCTGACAGTGCTACCACATGATTTTCCGCCCATCGGAGAATCCTTGCAGCTTCTGCCATTGCCCTCCTGCTTCTTGTGCCGCCCTGTCTGTTGACGTGGGCGACAGCCGTGATGTTGTCCGATTGGATCAATACCGACTGTCCCTGAAGCAGAGGCCTTGCTTGACTTAGGGCATTGTAAATGGCCCTCAGTTCCAGGATATTTATGTGGAGAGACGTTTCCATGCTTGACCACAAGCCTTGGAAATTTTTTCCCTGTGTGACTGCTCCCAAGCCTCCCAGGCTGGCATCCGTGGTCACCAGCCTCCAATCTTGAATGCCGAATCTGCGGCCCTCTAGAAGATGAGCACTCTGTAACCACCACAGGAGAGACACCCTTGTCCTTGGAAATAGGGTAATCCGCTGATGCATCTGAAGATGCGATCCGGACCATTTGTCCAGCAGATCCCACTGAAACGTTCGTGCATGGAATCTTCCGAATGGAATTGCTTCGTACGAAGCCACCATTTTTCCCAGGACTCTTGTGCATTGATGCACTGACACTTGGCCTGGTTTTAGGGGGTTCCTGACTAGCTCGGATAACTCCCTGGCCTTCTCCTCCGGGAGAAACACCTTTTTCTGGACTGTGTCCAGAATCATCCCCAGGAACAGTAGACGTGTTGTTGGAATCAGCTGTGATTTTGGAATATTTAGAATCCACCCGTGCTGACTTAATACTGCCTGAGACAGTGTTACTCCGAACTCCAACTGTTCCCTGGACCTTGCCCTTATCAGGAGATACCCAAGTAAGGGATAATTAAGACGCCTTTTCTTCGAAGAAGAATCATCATTTCGGCCATTACCTTGGTAAAGACCCGGGGTGCCGTGGACAATCCAAACGGCAGCGTCTGAAACCGATAATGACAGTTTTGTACCACAAACCTGAGGTACCCTTGGTGAGAAGGGTAGATTGGGACGTGGAGATAAGCATCTTTGATGTCCAGAGACACCATATAGTCCCCTTCTTCCAGGTTCGCTATCACTGCTCTGAGTGACTCCATCTTGAATTTGAACCTTTTTATGATAGTGTTCAAGGATTTTAGATTTAAAATCGGTCTCACCGAGCCGTCCGGCTTCGGCACCACAAACAGCGTGGAATAATACCCCTTTCCTTGTTGTAGGAGGGGTACCCTGCTTATCACCTGCTGGGAATACAGCTTGTGAATAGCTTCCAATACTGCCTCCCTGTCGGAGGGAGACGTTGGTAGAGCAGACGTCTCGAATTCCAACTTGTACCCCTGTGATACTACCTGCAGAATCCAGGGGTCCACTTGCGAGTGAGCCCACTGCGCGGTGAAATTCTTGAGACGGGCCCCCACCGTGCCTGAGTCCACTTGTAAAGCCCCAGCGTCATGCTGAAGACTTGGCAGAAGCGGGGGAGGGCTTCTGCTCCTGGGAAGAAGCTGCCTGGTGCAGTCTTTTTCCCCTTTCTCTGCCGCGGGGCAGAAAGGAGTGGCCTTTTGCCCGCTTGTTCTTATGGGAACGAAAGGACTGAGTTTGAAAAGACGGTGTCTTTTTCTGCTGAGAGGTGACCTGGGGTAAAAAGGTAGATTTCCCAGCTGTTGCCGTGGCCACCAGGTCTGATAGACCAACCCCAAATAACTCCTCCCCTTTATACGGCAATACTTCCATATGCCGTTTGGAATCCGCATCACCTGACCACTGTCGTGTCCACAAACTTCTTCTGGCAGAGATGGACATCGCACTTACTCTTGATGCCAGGGTGCAAATATCCCTCTGTGCATCACGCATATATAGTAATGCATCTTTTAAATGCTCTATAGTCAATAAAATACTGTCCCTATCCAGGGTATCAATATTTTCAGTCAGGGAGTCCGACCACGCCACTCCAGTGCTGCACATCCAGGCTGAGGCGATTGCTGGTCGTAGTATAACACCAGTATGTGTATATATACTTTTCAGGATATTCTCCAGCCTTCTATCAGCTGGTTCCTTGAGGGCGGCCGTATCAGGAGACGGTAACGCCACCTGTTTTGATAAGCGTGTGAGCGCCTTATCTACCCTAGGGGGTGTTTCCCAACGTGCCCTTACCTCTGGCGGGAAAGGGTACAGTGCCAATAATTTGTTAGAAATCAGCTGTTTTTTATCGGGGGAAACCCACGCCTTATCACACACCTCATTTAATTCATCTGATTCAGGAAAAACTACTGGTAGTTTTTTCACACCCCACATAATACCCTTTTTTGTGGTACTTGTAGTGTCAGAAATATTCAATGCCTCCTTCATTGCCGTGATCATGTAACGTGTGGCCCTACTGGACATTACGTTCGTCTCCTCACCGTCGACACTGGATTCAGTATCCGTGTCAGGGTCTGTGTCGACCAACTGAGGTAACGGGCGTTTTAGCGCCCCTGACGGTGTCTAAGACGCCTGGACAGGCACTAACTGATTTGCCGGCTGTCTCATGTCGTCAACAGTTTTCTGCAAATTGCTGACATTGTCACGTAATTCTTTAAACACAATCATCCAGTCAGGTGTCGACTCCCTAGGGGGTGACATCACTAACCCAGGCAACTGCTCTGCTTCCACATCATTTTCCTCTTCATACATGTCGACACAAACGTACCGACACCCAGCACACACACAGGGAATGCTCTGATAGAGGACAGGACCCCACTAGCCCTTTAGGGAGACAGAGGGAGAGTATGCCAGCACACAACAGAGCGCTATATATGTTCAGGGATAACCTTATATAAGTGTTACTCCCTTAATAGCTGCTGTATATTATATTTGCTGCCAATAGTGCCCCCCCTCTCTTGTTTTACCCTGTTTCTGTAGTGTAGCCTGCAGGGGAGAGACAGGGAGCCGTCCTTCCAGCGGAGCTGTGAAAGAAAATGGCGCTTGTGTGCTGAGGAGATAGGCTCCGCCCCCTTCACTGCGGCCTTATATCCCGCTTTTTTCTGGAACTGGCAGGGGTTAAATGCATCCATATAGCCCAGGAGCTATATGTGATGCATTTTATTTAGCCATATAAGGTTTTAAATGATCTGTATTGCGTCTCAGGGCGCTGCCCCCCCCCAACGCCCTGCACCCTCAGTGACCGGAGTGTGAAGTGTGCTGAGAGCAATGGCGCACAGCTGCGGTGCTGTGCGCTACCTTATTCTTGAAGACAGGACGTCTTCTGCCGCCGATTATCTCCGGACCTCTTCGCTCTTCTGGCTCTGTAAGGGGGCCGGCGGCGCGGCTCCGGGACCCATCCAGGCTGTACCTGTGATCGTCCCTCTGGAGCTAATGTCCAGTAGCCAAGAAGCCCAATCCACTCTGCACGCAGGTGAGTTCGCTTCTTCTCCCCTTAGTCCCACGCTGCAGTGAGCCTGTTGCCAGCAGGACTCACTGAAAATAAAAATACTTTTACTTCTAAGCAGCTCAGGAGAGCCTCCTAGATTGCACCCTTCTCGGCCGGGCACAAAATCTTAACTGAGGCTTGGAGGAGGGTCATAGGGGGAGGAGCCAGTGCACACCAGGTAGTACTAAAGCTTTTACTTTGTGCCCAGTCTCCTGCGGAGCCGCTATTCCCCATGGTCCTTACGGAAGTCCCAGCATCCACTAGGACGTCAGAGAAATATAGGGGCAGCAGGTGAGGGGGTATTAGGAAAATATAGGGGCAGCAGGTGAGGGGGCATTAGGAAATATAGGGACAGCAGGTGAGGGGGCATTAGGAGAATGTCAGGGGCCGCAGGTGAGAGGGCATTAGGACAATGTCAGGGGCCGCAGGTGAGGGGGCATTAGGACAATGTCAGGGGCCGCAGGTGAAGGGGCATTAGGACAATGTCAGGGGCCGCAGGTGAAGGGGCATTAGGACAATGTCAGGGGCCGCAGGTGAGGGTGCATTAGGACAATGTCAGGGGCCGCAGGTGAGGGGGCATTAGGACAATGTCAGGGGCCGCAGGTGAGGGGGCATTAGGACAATGTCAGGGGCCACAGGTGAGAGGGCATTAGGACAATGTCAGGGGCCACAGGTGAGAGGGCATTAGGACAATGTCAGGGGCCACAGGTGAGAGGGCATTAGGACAATGTCAGGGGCAGCAGGTGAGAGGGCATTAGGACAATGTCAGGGGCAGCAGGTGAGAGGGCATTAGGACAATGTCAGGGGCAGAAGGTGAGGGGGCATTAGGAGAATGTCAGTGGCAGGAGAGAGAGAAATAGAAGGGCATTAGGTGAGGGGGCATTAGTAGAATGTCAGGGGAAGGAGAGGTGGTATTAGGATAGGTTGGGGGCAGGGGAGGGGGTATTAGGAGTGGTTGGGGCAGGAGATGGGGTATTAGAAGAGGATCGGGGCTGGAGAGGCGGTATTAGGAGAGGTTCGGGCAGGAGAGGGGGCATTAGGAGAGGATGGGGAAGGAGAGGGGGCATTATGAGAGGATGGGGGCGGGAGAGGGGGCATTAGGAGAGGATGGGGGCGGGAGAGGGGGCATTAGGAGAGGATGGGGGCGGGAGAGGGGGCATTAGGAGAGGATGGGGGCGGGAGAGGGGGCATTAGGAGAGGATGGGGGCGGGAGAGGGGGCATTAGGGAGGATGGGGGCGGGAGAGGGGGCATTAGGAGAGGATGGGGGCGGGAGAGGGGGCATTAGGAGAGGATGGGAGAGGGGGCATTAGGGAGGATGGGGGCGAGAGAGGGGGCATTAGGAGAGGATGGGGGCGGGAGAGGGGGCATTAGGAGAGGATGGGGACGGGAGAGGGGACATTAGCAGAGGATGGGGGCGGGAGAGGGGGCATTAGGAGAGGATGGGGGCGGGAGAGGGGGTATTAGGAGAGGATGGGGGCGGGAGAGGGGGTATTAGGAGAGGTGGGGGCAGTAGAGGGGTATTAGGAGAGGTTGGGGGCAGGAGAGGGGGTATTAGGAGAGGATGGGGGCAGGAGAGGGGGTATTAGGAGAGGTGGGGGCAGGCGAGGGGGTATTAGGAGAGGTTGGGGCAGGAGAGGGGGTATTAGGAGAGGATGGGGGCAGGAGAGGGGGTATTAGGAGAGGTGGGGGCAGGAGAGGGGGTAATAGGAGAGGATGGGGCAGGAGAGGGGGTATTAGGAGAGGATGGGGGCAGGAGAGGGGGCATTAGGAGAGGATGGGGGCAGGAGAGGGGGCATTAGGAGAGGATGGGG
The DNA here is from genome assembly GCF_028390025.1 of Pseudophryne corroboree. Lineage (NCBI taxonomy): Eukaryota > Metazoa > Chordata > Amphibia > Anura > Myobatrachidae > Pseudophryne > Pseudophryne corroboree. The sequence continues at coordinate 493,037 of NW_026967509.1, read as the reverse complement.
GCAGGAGAGGGGGTATTAGGAGAGGTTGGGGCAGGAGAGGGGGTATTAGGAGAGGTGGGGGCAGGAGAGGGGGTAATAGGAGAGGTGGGGGCAGGAGAGGGGGTAATAGGAGAGGATGGGGGCAGGAGGGGGGTATTAGGAGAGGATGGGGGCAGGAGAGGGGGTATTAGGAGAGGATGGGGGCAGGAGAGGGGGTATTAGGAGAGGATGGGGGCAGGAGAGGGGGTATTAGGAGAGGTGGGAGCAGGAGACAGGTGGGATGAGGGGACATTACCTGGAGGATAAGGCAGCAGCTCACACCCTGGTCTGGACGGAAGAATGTGTACCGGAAGTGGGCGGGGCGGAATTTCCGTGGGATCAGCATAACGCATAGGATTATGGGTAGTGACTACCACGGTAACTAAGCATCCAGGAGCAGCCCCGCCCTTCCTCCCTCTCATAGACCGCAATGCTCTGTCACTCATTTACCTCCAGCCCCGCCCACTCATTGCCCATTGGATGCAGCGTCTCGTCACACAACAACCTCTCCCTGCCCGCCCACTCTCTCGCCCATTGGCCGCCGTATTCTATCACTCTCCTGTCCATTGGCCGCGTCCACGTCCACTCTCCTGCTCATAAGCCGCAGCTTCCATACACTGTTACACCCAGCCCCGCCCTCTCTCCCTCTCATAGGTCGCCATTTTCTCGTAGACCAGTCTGGCAGCAGCAATAGGTTCCCTGGCCGGGTAGTGACGTCAGGAGCGGCGGCCATTTTCCCCTGGTCTGAGCTCCGCCTTCCTTCTATCATTCCCACAAGGCAGCAGGAGCAGAGAGCAGCCATTGCTGTGTCTGGCAGCAGGTAATGATATTATTATTATTCTATAGGCTGAGCAGCTCTGGTGTCAGGTTCTGTACTACAGGGGGAGCAGCCTCTGGTGCCTTGTTATAGTGCAGCTGGAGCAGCCTCTGGTGCTGCATTATCCCTGTACAGGTGTCTGACACTCTAGTGTCCTATTACTGTAATACAGGTGGTGCAGACCCCGCCGTTACCGTAATACAGGTGGTGCAGACCCCGCCATTACCGTAATACAGGAGGCGCAGACCCCACCGTTACCGTAATACAGGGGACGCAGACCCCGCCGTTACCGTAATACAGGTGGCGTAGACCCCTCCGTTACCGTAATACAGGTGGCGCAGACCCCGCCGTTACCGTAATACAGGTGGCGCAGGCCCCACTGTTACCGTAATACAGATTGCCAGGCCCTGCCATTACCGTAATACAGGTGCCGAGGACCCCGCCGTTACCATAATACAGCTGGCGCGGACCCCGCCATTACCGTAATACAGGTGCCGAGGACCCCGCCGTAACTGTAATACTGGTGGCTCGAACCCCACCGTTACCATAGTACATGAGGCACAAGACCCTGCCATTACCGTAATTCTATACACGGGACATTACAGGTGTTGTGTCCTGTGGCATTGTGCTGTACAGGGGGAGCGGCCTGTGTTGTCATAGTATACAGGAGGAGAAGCATGTGTTGTCATAATATACCGGGGGAGCGGCCTGTGCTGTCATAGTATACAGGGGTAGCATCATGTGCTGTCATAGTATACAGGTGGAGTGGCCTGTGTTGTCATAATATACAGGCGTAACATCTAGTGTTGTCATAGTATACAGGAGGAGCAGCCTGTGTTGCAATAATATACAGGGGCAGCATCCTGTCTTGTCATAATAGACAGGAGGAGCAGCTTCTGGCATCCTACTCTACAGGGGGAGCAGCCTGTTGTGTCCTGTTATTATTATTATTATTTTTATTATTATTATATTATACAGGAGGATTAGCCTGTTTTGTTCTCTTATTATTATACAAAGGGAGCAGCCTGTGGTATTATTTTTATACAGGGGGAGCAGCCTGTGGTGTCCTGTTAATAATAATAATAATAATAATAATAATATTGTACAGTAGTAGCAGCCTGTGGTGTCCTGTTATTATACAGGAGGAGCAGCCTGTGGTGTCCTGTTATTATTATACACAGGAAGCATTATTAATATTATACAGGTGGAGTATCCTGTGGTGTGCATTTGTTGTTGTTTTTATTATTATTATTATTATTCAGGGGAGCAGCCTGTGGTGTCCTGTTATTTTTATTATTATACAGGAGGAGCAGCCTTTGTTGTCCTATTATTAATATTATAAAGAAGGAGTAGCTAGTGGTGTCCACTTATTATTATTATTATTATTATTATTATTATTATACAGTGGCAGCAGCCTGTGGTGTCCTGTCATTATTATTATATAGGGGCAGCAGGCTGTGGTGTCCTGTTATTATTAGTATACAGGGGGGTGCATGTTTTTGTGTATGGTTATTATTATACAGGGACAGCAGCTTCTGGTGTCCTGGTATTATTATTATTATAATACATTGGTAAAGGTGGTGATGTCACAGTGACATCACTTATATCTATAGTAATAATACAGGGACATGACTGGGGAGGTGATGGGGTCTGGGACTGTCACTGTGACATCACTTGTATCTCTAGTTATAATACAAGGTCATGAATGGGGAGATGAGGAAATCTGTGAGAGTCAGAGTGACATCACATATCTATAGTAATAATACAGGGACATGACTGGGGAGGTGAGGTGATCTGGGAGCTTCACAGTGACATCACTTATATCTATAGTAATAATACAGGGACATGGCTGGAAAGGTTAGGGCATCTGGGAATTTCACAGTGACATCTCTTACATCTATAGTAATAATACAGGGACATGACTGGGGGGTGAGGGGGATCTGGAAGCGTCACATTTACATCACTTATAACTATAGTGATAATACAGGGACATGACTGGGGAGGTGATGGGGATGTGGGAGCTTCACAGTGATGTCACTTATATCTATAGTAATAATCCCTGTAGGGACATGACTGGGGAGGTGAGGGGATCTGGGAGTGTCACTGTGACATCACATATCTATAGTAATTATAGAGGAACATTATTGGCGAAGGGAGGGGATATGAGAGCATCACAGTGACGTCACTTAGATCTATAGTAATTATACAGGGACATGACTGGGGAGGTATGAGGATCTGGAAACGTCATAGTGAAATCACTTATATCTATAGTATTAATACAGGGACAACACTATGAAGGTAAGTGGATCTAGGAGCATCACAGTGACATTACGTATCTCTAGTTATAATACAGGAACATGACTGGGGAGGTGAGGGGATCTGGGAGCGTCACAGTGACACCACTTATATCTATAATAATAATACAGGGACATGACTGGGGAGATGAGGAGATCTCGGAGCATCATAGTGACATCACTTATATCTTTAATTATAATAATAATATAGGAACATGACTGGGGGGGGTGAGGGGGTCTGGGAGTGTCACAGTTACATCTCATATCTATAGTAATAATACAGGGACATGACTGGGGAGGTGAGAGGATCTGGTAGTGTTACAGTGACATCACTAATATCTATAGTAATACAGGGACAGGACTGGGAAGGTGAGGGCATCTGGGGATGTCACAGTGACGTCACTTATATCATATCTATAGTAATAATGCAGGGACATTACTGGGGAGGTGAGGGGGATCTGGGACCGTCACAGTAACATCACTTATATCTATAGTAATAATACAGGGACATGACTGCGGAGGTGAGAGGATCTGGGAGTGTCGCAGTGACATCACTTATGTCTATAGTAATAATACAGGGACATGACTTGGGAGGTGAGGGGATCTGGGAGCATCACTGTGATATCACTTATATCTATAGTAATAATAATACAGGGACATGACTTGGAAGATGAGGTGGTCTGGGAGTGTTCAAGTGACATCAGATATCTATAGTAATAATACAGGGATATGACTGGGGAGGTGAGGGAATCGGAGCGTCACAGTGAGGTCACTTATATCTATAGTAATAATACAGGGATGTCACTGGGGAGGTGAGGGGGTCTTAGAGCATCACAGTGACGTCACTTATATCTATAGTAATAATACAGGGACATGACTGGGGAGGTGATGTAATCTTGGAGCTTCATAGTGACGTCACTCATCTACTATAGTAATAATACAGGGGCATGACTGGGGAGGTGAGGGGATTTTAAAGCGTTACTGATAAGTAACTTATATCTATAATAATAATACAGGGACATGACTGGGGAGGTGAGGGAACCTGGGAGTGTCACAGCGGCATCACTTATATTTATAGTAACAATACAAGGACATGACTGCGGAGGTCAGAGGATCTGGGAGTGTCACAGTGACATCACTTATGTCTATAGTAATAATACAGGGACATGACTTGGGAGGTGAGGGGATCTGGGAGCTTCACTGTGATATCACTTATATCTATAATAATAATACAGGGACATGACTGGGGAGGTGAGGGGGTCTGGAAGTGTTACAGTGACATCACTTATCTCTAAAATAATAATACAGGCATGTGACTGTGGGGTGAGGGGCATCTTGGAGCTTCACAGTGACATTATTTATATCTATAGTGATAATACAGGGACATGACTGGGGAGATGAGGTGATCTGGGAGCATCACTTATATCTATAGTGATAATACTGGAACATGACTGGGGAGATGAAGGGGTCTGGGAGTGTCAGAGTGACATCACTTATATCTATAGTAATAATACAGGGACATGACTGGGTAGGTGAGAGGATCTGGGAGCATCACTGTGACCTTATATCTATAGTAATAATACTGGGGAGGTGAGGGGATCTGGCAGTGTCACAGTGACATCACTTACATCTTTAGTAATAATACAGGGACATGACCGGGGAGATGAGGGGGTCTGGGAGTGTCAGAGTGACATCACTTATATCTATAGTAATAATACAGGGACATGACTGGGGGTGATGGGGATCTGGGAGCCTCACAGTGACATCACTTATATCTGTAGTAATAATACAGGGACATGACTGGGTAGGGGAGAGGATCTGGGAGCATCACTGTGACCTTATATCTGTAGTAATAATACATGGACATGACTGGGGAGGTGAGGGAATCTGGGAGCATCACTGTGACATCACTTTTATCTATAGTAATAAAACAGGGACATGACTGGAGAGGTGAGAGGAACTGAGAGCATCACTGTGGCATTACTTATATCTAAATTAATAATACAAGTACATGACTGGGGAGGTGTGCGGATCTTGGAGCTATACAGTGAAATTACTTTTATCTATAGTCATAATACAGGGATATGACTGGGGAGATGAGGGAATCGGAGCATCACAGTGAGGTCACTTATATCTATAGTAATAATACAGGGATGTCACTGGGGAGGTGAGGGGGTCTTAGAGCATCACAGTGACATCACTTATATCTATAGTAATAATACAGGGACATGACTGGGGAGATGATGTGATCTTGGAGCTTCATAGTGACGTCACTCATCTATAGTAATAATACAGGGGTATGACTGGGGAGGTGAGGGGATTTTAAAGCGTTACTGATAAGTAACATATCTATAATAATAATACAGGGACATGACTGGGAGGTGAGGGGATCTGAGAGTGTCACAGCAAAATCACTTAAATCTATAGTAATAATTCAGAGACATGACTGGGGAGGTATGGGGATCTGGGAGCTGAACAGTGACGTCACTTATATCTGTAGTAATAATACAGGGACATGACTGGGGAGGCGAGGGGATCTGGGAGTGTCACAGCGGCATCACTTATATTTATAGTAACAATACAAGGACATGACTGGGGAGGTAAGGGAATCTGGGAGCGGCACAGTGATGTCTCTTATATCTATAGTAATAATACAGGGACATGACTGGGGAGTTGAGGGTATCTGGGAGCGTCACAGTGAGGTCACTTATATCTACAGTAATAATACATGGACATGACTGGAGCGGTGAGGGGATCTGGGAGCATCACTTTGACATCACATATATCTATAGCGATAATACAGGGACATGACTGGGGAGGATGAGGGGATTTGAGAGCGTCACAGTAATGTCACTTTTGTCTATAGTAATAGTACAGGGACATGACTGGGGTGGTGAAGGAATCTGGGAGTGTCACAGTGACATCACTTATATCTATAGTGATACCGGGACATGACTGGGGAAGTGAGGGGATCTGGGAGTGTCACAGTGACATCACTTAAATCTACAGTAATATTACAGGGACATGACTGGGGAAGTGAGGGGATCTTTGAGCGTCACAGTGACATCATTTATAGCTATAGTAATAATACAGGGACGTGACTGGGGAGGTGAGGGGATCTGGGAGTGTCGCACTGACATTTACTTATATCTGTAGTAATAATATAGGGACATGAGTTGAGGGGTGTGGGGGATCTGGGAGTTTCACAGTGACGTCACTTTTATCTATAGTAATAATACAGGGACATGACTGGGGAGATGAGGGAATTGGAGCGTCATAGTGAGGTCACTTATATCTATATTAATAATACAGGGACATTACTGGGGAGGTGAAGGGATCTTGGAGCTTCATAGTGATGTAACTCATATCTATAGTAATAATACATGGACCTGACTGGGAAGGTGAGGGGATCTGGGAGCGTCACAGTGACGTCACTTGTATCTATAGTAATAATACAGGGACATGACTGGGGGGGTGAGGGAATCTGGAAGCGGCACAGTGACGTCACTTATATCTATATCAATAATACAGGAACGTGACTGGGCAGTTGAGGGGATCTGGGAGCGTCACAGTGACGTCACGTCTGGGAGTGTTTATATTGATATTTGATGTCTCCACCATTACACAGGATTACAATATAGTGAAGAAGACGTCTAATGAGTGTGAGACACACAGCAGCTATCCCTGTGTATCAGGAGGACTGAGTAGAACCTTGAGCCCCATCACGGTGCCTCCACCTCATTCACTGACACATGAGAGACAAGATGACCAGAAGATCCTGGAACTCACCAACAAGATCATTCAGTTGCTGACTGGAGAGGTGACTGCTGGGAATGGGGCATTATACAGTAACACCGGGAGATATGTGTCTGGGTGATGACTGGAGAGGTGACTGCTGGGAATGAGGCATTATACAGTAACACCAGGGGACGTGTCTGGGTGATGACTGGGGAGGTGACTGCTGGGAATGGGACATTATACAGTAACACCGGGGGATGTCTCTGGGTGATGACTGGAGAGGTGACTGCTGGGAATGGGACATTATACAGTAACACCAGGGGACGTGTCTGGGTGACTACTGGAGAGGTAACTGCTGGGAATGGGGTATTATACAGTAACACCAGGGGATGTGCCTGGTTGAGGACTGGGGAGGTGACTGCTGGGAATGGGACATTATACAGTAACACCGGGGGATGTCTCTGGGTGATGACTGGAGAGGTGACTGCTGGGAATGGGACATTATACAGTAACACCAGGGGACGTGTCTGGGTGACTACTGGAGAGGTGACTGCTGGGAATGGGGCATTATACAGTAACACCAGGGGATGTGTCTGGGTGACTACTGGAGAGGTAACTGCTGGGAATGGGGTATTATACAGTAACACCAGGGGATGTGCCTGGTTGAGGACTGGGGAGGTGACTGCTGGGAATGGGACATTATACAGTAACACCGGGGGATGTCTCTGGGTGATGACTGGAGAGGTGACTGCTGGGAATGGGACATTATACAGTAACACCAGGGGACGTGTCTGGGTGACTACTGGAGAGGTGACTGCTGGGAATGGGGCATTATACAGTAACACCAGGGGATGTGTCTGGGTGATGACTGGTGAGGTGACTGTTGGTAATGGGACATTATACAGTAACACCAAGGGATGTGTCTGAGTGATGACTGGAGAGGTGACTGCTGGGAATGGGGCATTATACAGTAACACCGGGGGACGTGTCTGGGTGATGACTGGAGAGGTGACTGCTGGGAATGGGGCATTATACAGTAACACCGGGGGATGTGTCTGGGTGATGACTGGAGAGGTGACTGCTGGGAATGGTGCATTATACAGTAGCACCGGTGGATGTGTCTGGGTGATGACTGGAAAGGTGACTTCTGAGAATGGGGCATTATAAAGTAACACCAGGGGATGTGCCTGGTTGATGACTGGAGAGGTGACTGCTGGGAATGGGGCATTATACAGTAGCACCGGTGGATGTGTCTGGGTGATGACTGGAGAGGTGACTGCTGGGAATGGGGTATTATACAGTAACACCAGGGGATGTGCCTGGTTGATGACTGGAGAGGTGGCTGCTGGGAATGGGGCATTATACAGTAACACCAGGGGATGTGTCTGGGTGATGACTGTATCACTGTTTGTGTCAGGTTCCTATAAGGTGTCAGGATGTCACTGTCTATGTCTCCATGCAGGAGGGGGAGTATATAGAGGAACACAGGGGTCTGTACAAGGACGTGATGATGGAGAATCACCGGCCCCTCACATCATTGGGTAAGAGGAGACTGTCATGTATTGTTCAGGGGAGAGCAGGTATGGGGCCCCCTATATACACACGTCATCTGATAATCACATATATACACTGTACTCAGTCACTGTGTGTCTCCTACAGATGGGCCCAGTAACAGAGATACCCCAGAGAGATGTCCCCGTCCTCTGTATTCCCAGGATTGTACAGAGGAGAATCACAGGATCCCACAGGAGGATCAGGTAGGTGGGATTTAGGGTCTCCCCAATATACCAAAGTTACTGTCACTATATGATCTGTAGAGGAGCTGTGTGTGTCAATATATTTGTATTTTTAATCTATTACTGAAACCAACAATTATTACAGTCTTCTTATAATTGGTGGTTTACATAGGGTGAAGCCCAAATAAATAATGTTAAAGTCAAAGATACAGAGGGAGAAGAAGAGACGTATGTGACTGATATAAAGGCAGAAGATATAGAGGGAGAAGAAGAGACGTATGTGACTGATATAAAGACAGAAGATATAGAGGGAGAAGAAGAGACGTATGTGACTGATATAAAGGCAGAAGATATAGAGGGAGAAGAAGAGACGTATGTGACTGATATGAAGGCAGAAGATATAGAGGGAGAAGAAGAGACGTATGTGAGGGGTGATCAGCAGTGTAAGGAGGAGGAGATCCCTACAGATATCAGCACAGGTGAGTAATAAACACTTATTACAGAAAAGAGTCACATATTTTCCTTTATCAGTCACTACAGCAATCTCTTATCCTACACCCTCCTCTGTCAGAACAAATTAGGGAACTGTATTTGCCCAGTAGTGGAGTCAGGAGCCATCAGCCCCTATTATACTCCTGCTCTCCCCCTCACATCATGTCACTGTGTGGTACCAGCCCAGAGATCTGACCGGTCTCCTCCCCACACTCTCTGGTGTATCTCATACATCAGGAGCCATCAGCCCCTATTATACTCATGCTCTCCCCCTCACATCATGTCACTGTGTGGTACCAGCCCAGAGATCTGACCGGTCTCCTCCCCACACTCTCTGGTGTATATCATACATCAGGAGCAATCATCCCCTATTATACTCCTTCTCTCCCCCTCACATCATGTCACTGTGTGTTACCAGCCCAGAGATCTGACCAGTCTCCTCCCCACACTCTCTGGTGTATCTTATTCATCAGGAGCCATCAGCCCCTATTATACTCCTGCTCTCCCCCTCACATCATGTCTTTGTGTGTTACCAGCCCAGAGATCTGACCAGTCTCCTCCCCACACTCTCTGGTGTATCTCATACATCAGGAGTCATAGCCCCTGTTATACTCCTGCTCTCCTCCTCACATCATGTCACTGTGTGTTACCAGCCCAGAGATCTGACCAGTCTCCTCCCCACACTCTCTGGTGTATCTCATACATCAGCAGCCATCAGCCCCTATTATACTCCTGCTTTCCCCCTCACATCATGTCACTGTGTGTTACCAGCCCAGAGATCTGACCAGTCTCCTCCCCACACTCTCTGGTGTATCTCATACATCAGGAGACATCAGCCCCTATTATGCTCCTGCTCTCCCCCTCACATCATGTCACTGTGTGTTACCAGCCCAGAGATCTGACCAGTCTCCTCCCCACACTCTCTGGTGTATCTCATACATCAGCAGCCATCAGCCCCTATTATACTCCTGCTCTCCCCCTCACATCATGTCACTGTGTGTTACCAGCCCAGAGATCTGACCAGTCTCCTCCCCACACTCTCTGGTGTATCTCATACATCAGGAGACATCAGCCCCTATTATACTCCTGCTCTCCTCCTCACATCATGTCACTGTGTGTTACCAGCCCAGAGATCTGACCAGTCTCCTCCCCACACTCTCTGGTGTATCTCGTACATCAGGAGACATCAGCCCCTATTATACTCCTGTTTTCAGGCAGGATGGGTTGGCACCAGTCTGCCTGTGTCGTGAGACTTAAGGGGGGGGGGGGGGGGACCGGTACCAACCTCTTGAAGGGTTAATGTTTCAGATCCCCGCTGACAGTACATAGCTCCTGAAGGCGGTTGTTTCGCTCACCCACAGCGGTGTGTGCTCTTCCCCACAGCATGCCGCCACCCCTAATTAAGCTTAAGTGCTGCTGTTGTCTCTCTATGCAAGACCACACTGGCACTGACGCTGAAAAAGGGGTTTTAACCCCATTTTCTTTGCAAATATTACCCTGCCACTATAAACTATTCCGGGAACACTGCACGCCATTAAGTGGGCGGGGCATTTCCGGAGAGCGGGACCAGCGGCTCAGTGCGCCATTTCCTACCTCCTAGGGACCCTCAGAAGCACCTTGTTTGGTACACGGGGGTTTGTGGTAGGGTGGAGCGATATACTGTATGTGTATATAATAATCTAGGTCCTTTATCTAAGGTTCCTAGTTACTGCCCGGCACAGCACTGCTTTGGCTGTAGAGGCAAGGTGTGCTGGTTTCTCCCTCTCATTCCTATCAGGCTATCTGGGTTACTGTGTTATGTAACCTGTTCCTGTGTGTGTATTATGCTGTACAGTATGTCAGGTAAGAAGGTCATATGCCAGTCCTGCAGCACAAGGTTTTCCCCTCCCCCGGGGGGATCTCTGTTGTGTGCACAGTGCAGCCCTCCTTCACAAGGAAGCAGCACTCAGGAGCCAGCGTGGCTGGACTCAATAAAAGGAATGATTACAGACATATCCCCTGTACTGGATACTGCCAGGCAGGAGAGGCAGGATTTTAAAAGAAGTCTATGGCTGATTTTATGATTAAGAAATCAGACCGCAGACCATCCTCTCAGCCCCCTATACTTATTTCCCAAAAAGTACATTACCTCAAGTTCTCCAGTCTGTCTGTCTGTGATATCGAGATGCCAGATCTGGACGAGGAGGAGGTGAATGTAAATATGGGGGACGCTAATGTCTCAGGGAGTGGAAGCTTTTATCTACTCTGTTTCAGATGAATATCCCTGATAAGGAGACAGACACAGTATTATTATTATTATTATTATTATTATTATTACATTTTATTTATAGGGCACCACAAGTGTTTTACAGCACCGTACAAAGGACAGTACAGGGAGACAAAACTTAGCATAACAGTAAATAAATAACAAAAATAGAGTACAGGTAACAAAGAGCACCACAATTCCCATACATAATACATGGGAAGCAGTGACCAAGGCAGAGGAGAAACGACGATGGTCATCAGCCGACCGTAGTGGGCGGGAGGGAGTATGAAGGGAGAGGAGGTTGGAGATGTAGGGAGCAGTGGAATTAGAGATGGACTTGTATGTGAGGGTGAGGAGTGTGAAGAGGATTCTGTAGGGGAATGGGAGTCAGTGTAGATTTTGTCGAAGGGGAGTGGCCGATGTGGAGCGGCAGGAGAGGAAGATAAGCCTAGCTGTGGAGTTGAGGACAGATTGGAGGGGTGCGAGATGGGAGCAAGTGAGGCCAGGAAGAACATTGCAGTAGTCAAGTCATGAGATGACCAGTGAGTGGATGATAAGTTTAGTTGCACTCTGGGAGAGAAATGGCCTGATGCGAGCAATGTTGCATAGCTGGAACCGACAGGATTGCGCCAGAGCTTGGATGTGGGGTGCAAAGGAGAGGGAGGAGACAAGAGTGATGCCCAAGCAGAGGAGTTGGGGAACAGGGGAGATAATTGTGTTCAAAAAAGTGATATTTGTTGGGGGTGTTGCTCTGGCTGGGGGAAAGATAATGAGTTCAGTTTTGTCCATGTTGAGCTTCAGAGAGTGCTCAGACATCCAGGAGGAGATGGCAGAGAGGCAGCTGGAGACCTGAGAGAGGACAGAGGGGGACAGATCAGGAGAGGAGAGGTAGAGTTGTGTGTCATCAGCATAGAGGTAGTATTGAAGGTCAAAGGAGTTAATGAGCGCACCCAGGGAAGAGGTATACAGGGGGAACAGAAGGGGGGCCTAGGACAGAACCTTGAGGGACACCAACAGGAAGGATTGAAGGGTGTGAGGTGGTTCTGGAGGCAGACACAGAGAAAGAGCGGTTAGTGAGGTACACCAGTCAAGGACTGTGCTAGAGAGGCCAATGTTTTGGAGTGTGCGGAGGAGAGGTAGATCCACGCTGTCAAAGGCAGAAGAGAGGTCCAGAAGGATGAGCAGAGAAAAGTGGCCCTGGATTTGGCCGAAAGCAGGTCATTGGTGACTTTCACCAGGGCAGTCTCAGTGGAGTGGAGTGGGCTAAAGCCAGATTGTAGTGGATCAAGGATGGAGTTGTCAGAGAGGTAGCTTGTGAGACGGCTGTAGACCAGTCGTTCAAGTTGTTTGGAGGTAAATGGGAGAAGAGAGATGGGGCGGTAGCGAGTGAGTGATGAAGGTTTGAGGTTGTTTTTTTCGAGACAAGAGGACACCAGAGCATGTTTGAATGGTGAGGGAAAGATGCCGGTAGAGAGCGATAGGTTAAAGAGGTGAGCAAGGTGGGAGCAAGCAGTGGGGAGAGGGAGCGGAGAAGACGGGAGGGGAGGGTCCAATGGGCAGGTTGAGGGGGGATAAGATGAGGGAGTGGACTTCCTTGTCTGAGGTGGGACGGAAGCAGGCCAGGGTGGGATAGATGGAGGGGAGGGATGATGGGAGCAGCAGAGGGGTGACGGGAGGAGATGTCATTTTGGATATCCTCAATGTTGGAGATGAAGAAGGAGGCAAAGTCAGTGGCACTGAGTGGGGAGGGGAGGAGGAGGGGGTGAAGGAGAGTGTTGAAAGTTTCATTGAGGACTGAGAAGAGATGAGTGGAAAAAGGATTGCTTGGCGAGAGAAAGAGCAGAGCTATAGGAGGAGAGAATAAACTTGAAATGGAGGAAGTCCGCCAGAGAGTGAGAGCGTTCTGCGGAGTGTGAACATTTTTGTAGTAATCATGTTAGTTTGGTGTGCCAGGGTTGGGACAGAAGGCGGCTGCCTGGTTGGGACAGGTCATGGTGGAAGGAGGAGAGAGGAAAGTCTCGAGGGAGGACAGGATAGCGGGATTGAAAGACCCGAGATTGCGTCTGGTGATGTTGGGTCTGGGCATGGAGAGGGGAAGATGAGAGGGTGAAAGTAGATGGTGGTCAGAGAGAATGAAGGAAGAGTTAGTGATATCAGAGATCAGATCGGTGGGTGAAGACAAGGTCGAGGGAGTGGCCGAGATTGTGAGTAGGGGTGAAGGACCATTGAGAAAATCCAAAGGTGGTGGAAAGGGCAAGAAGATTAGTGGAAGCTGCATTAGTGATGTCGATAAGAATGTTAAAGTCAACAAGGATGATAGAGGGGAGGTCGGAGGAGAGAAAGTGGGGAAGCCAAGCAGCAAAGTTGTCAAGGAAAGGTGAACAGCGGCCAGGGGGGCGGTATATCACTGCCACATGGAGGTGAATGGGGTAGAAAAGGCTGATAGTGTGGACCTCAAAGGTGGAGAAGGTGAGGGAGGGCTCAGGTGGGATGACACGAAAGTTGCAGTTTGGGGAGAGAAGGATGCCCATGCCTCCACCCTAGCGGCCATCAGGTCTGACCGTGTGGGTGAAGGAGAGGCCTCTGTAGGAGAGGGCAGCAGGGGAGGTGGTGTCAGAGGAGGAGAGCCAGGTTTCAGTGATGGCGAGAAGGTTAAAAGAGTGGGAGATGAAGAGGTCGTGGTTAGTTGGCAGCTTGTTGCAGATTGATTAGGCTTTCCAGAGTGCACAGGAGAAGGGAAGGGAGGGGACAAGGGAGATGAAGATCAGGTTGGCAGGGTTCTGAATGTGTGTGGGTGGTCTGGAAATTGGGGGGGGGGGTTACCTAGCAGTGAGGTTTGGTATGGGACACAATCGAGAAGCCATAATTCCAGTACAGTAGTGTTGTTCAGAGGAATAATATAGAATGAAGTGGGTGTAATGTAGAATGGACAACGAGAAGAGGAATGTAGTAAAAGCAGATAGTGAAAAATGTTTTTTTGGTAAATAATGGAAGGAACAGAAAGGCTGAGATTGTTACACAGTGATTGTAGAGAGTATAAATGAGGAGCAGAAAGCAATGTGTGAGAGCAGTATGGCTGGTAGATAATCAGACAGGGAGGTCAGTGTCCAGGCTGTGCGGGCTGCAGGCATTGGTGGTACTGGATTAGGTTACTCTCTGTAGGATGTTGATTGCAGTTGGGGAAGATAGTCTGCTGTCCTTCTGTTCCTCTCCTGTTTATCTCCGAGTATCTCCAAAGGTCATATATACATACTTAACCCTAACATACTATGCAGCTAGGATACTTTGCAGCCAAATATGTACTGATTAAATATAAATGCACACATTGATACAGGCTTGATTGCCAACAGCACCCACAATCTCTGAAACCCCACCCACCCTGGATAGAGATAGTGTCTGCTGAGGAAGTCCACTCCTGTTGATGTACGACACCGCTGTGACGTTGTCCGACTGAACTTGAATGGCTCGATCTTGCAGAAGATGTGCCGCCTGTAGAAGGCCGTTGTAGATGGCTCTTAGTTCCAGAATGTTTATTGGAAGGACAGATTCCTAGCTTGACCACTTTCCTTGGAAGTTTTCCCCCTTGGTGACTGCTCCCCAACCTTTGAGGCTTGCATCCGTGGTTAGAAGAATCCAATTCTGAATCCTGAACCTGTGTCCCTTAAGCAGGTGAGAAGTTTGCAGCCACCAAACGAGTGACATTCTGGCTTTCGGCGACAGGCGTATATCCGCTGGTGCATGTGATGCGATCCTGACCACTTGTCCAGGAGATCCAGCTGGAAGAACCGTGCATAGAATCTTCCGTATTGTAGAGCCTCGTAGGAGGCTACCATCTTCCCCAAAAGGCGAATGCACTGATGAACCGATACCTGGGGAGGTTTCAAGACATCCCTGACAATTGATTACATCACCAACGCTTTCTCCGCCGGTAGAAACACCCTCTGCACTTCCGTGTCGAGTATCATCCCCAGGAAGGGCAGTCTCCTTGTCAGTGCCAAATGTGACTTTGGAAGGTTCAGGATCCACCCATGATCCCAGAGTAGTTGAGGTGAGAGCGCAATACTCTGCAACAGCTTCTCCTTGGAAGATGCCTCTTATCAGCAGATCATCCAGATATGGAATTATGTTCACTCCCTGTTTGCGTAGGAGGAACATTATCTCCGCCATGACCTTGGTGAACACCCTCGGTGCTGTGGAGAAGCCAAATGGCAACGTCTGGAACAGATAGTGACAGTCTTGTAGTGCAAACCGTAGATAGGCCTGGTGAGGCGGCCAGATCGGAATGTGAAGGTACGCAGCCTTGATATCCAGGGATACTAGGAATTCCCTCTCCTCCAGACCTGAGATCACCGCTCTCAGAGACTACATCTTGAATTGTAAAACCCTCAAGTAGGGGTTCAATGAATTCAAGTTCAATATAGGCCTTACCAAACTGTCCGGTTTTGGTACCACAAACAGGTTTGAGTAATAACCCTTGGTTTTTGGGTGAGGTGAAACTGGAACAATGACATATGTTCGTACCAATTTTTGAATGGCTTCCTGTAGGATAGCACTTTCTGTCAGCAAAGCTGGTAAGCCTGATTTGAAGAATCTGTGAGGTGGGAGTTCCTGAAACTCCAGTCTGTACCCCTGGGTAACAATATCCGTCACCCAGGGGTTAGGCATGATGACCCCCAGACGTGACTGAAAGCTTTTAGTCTCGCTCCCACCTGTCTGATCTCCAGGCTGAAAGGTCCACCATCATGCTGAATATTTAGAGGAAGCAGAACCTGATTTCTGTTCCTGGGAACCTGTTGGTGCAGGTTTTTTGGATCTTCCCCGACCTCCTCTAAAGAAGGTGGGAGGGGGTTTGGATTTTTTTTTATTTTGCGGTCCAAAAGGAATGCAGTGTAGGTGTAGGATAAGATTTCCTAGCTGGGGCTGCTGCGGAGGGAAGAAATGTCGACTTACCCGCAGTCGCCGTGGAAATCCACACATCCAATGCGTCCCCAAATAGTGGCTGACCTGTGAATGGCAGGTTCTTCACACTTTTCTTGGATTCTGCATCCGCAGTCCATTGGCGTATCCAGAGTCCTCTGCGTGCTGAGACAGCCATGGAAGTAGCAGGCCAATGTCCTTCATTGCCTCCACCATGAAAACTGCAGAATCCTGTATGTGACGTAAAAACAAGTCAATGTCACTCCTATCCATAGTATCTCAGTCCTCTAGTAAGGTGCCTGACCACTTTACTATGGCTTTAGAAATCCATGCACAAGCAATAGTGGGCCTTAAAGCCACGCCTGTAGCTGTGTATAGTGATTTGAGCGTAGTCTCAATCTTGCGGTCAGCCGGCTCCTTTAAGGCGGTTGAACCAGGAACAGGTAAAACCATCTTTTTAGACAGCCTAGATACAGAAGCATCTACTATAGGTGGGTTTTCCCACTTCTTCCTATCCTCCTCTTCAGGGAAAGGATAAGCAATGAGAATTCTTTTAGAGATCTGGTATTTTTTCTCTGGGTTTTCCCAGGATTTTTCAAACAAGGAGTTTAACTCCTTAGAATCAGGAAAGGTCAGCGAGGATTTCTTATTTATTGTAATCTAAGATTCCTCTACTTGTTCTGGAACCTTCCCAGAAATATGCAAAACATCCCTAATGGCTTCAATCATTAGCTGCACCCCTTTAGAAAGGGATGCATCCCCCCCTTCCCCCTGCATATCCCCATCACCGTCCCCTGTATCAGTCGGTATCAGTGTCAGCTTGCATTATCTGGGAAAGTGTACGTTTTTTGGGGTATGTAGGGGGGGTTTTAGATGAAGTAGTGGGAGCTGAATACTTCAAACCCACTACAGATTGTCTCAAAACTGGCGTCTCTTTCTCAGTATGTGACATCCTTGTTGAGATCTGGGATATCATTCCCCTTAAAGAATCCACCCATGGGGGTTCGGATTCAGAAGGCTGAGACAGCACATTGCAGTCCTAAGTACATGGAATAGACTCCTCAGGAGAAGATACACACTCTGCAGCACAGGACACAGAGTCCTTAGACATGGTAATGTGGATATACACACTTACACACACATTTACACACACACACACACACACTTACACACACAGGAAAATGTCAGACACAGTTTCCCCCAGAGTACCGTCAGAGAGTCACAGAGTATAAGGAGCCAGCCACACAGCGCCCCTGTAGACAGTTATTATGATAAAAGCCCGGCGCTGACCGACCTTAATAGGGAGGGCAGCGCTCCCTGTCAGTGTCCTAGTTCCTATGATCTGCAGGGAGAAAATGGCGCTGGTGAGTGCTGGATCTACTCTGAGAGGAAGCCCCGCCCCTTGTAATGGCGCGCAGCTTCCCGCACTAATTGTTTATACTGGCCTGAGGATATTAGTGATAACAGGAGGATTAGCCCCTGTTAGCTGCGTGACCAGTGTAGGGTTTATCCGCGCTGGCTCAGGACGCCCCTCAAAGCGCCTACACTGTGTGTTACTGAACCTTCCTGGAGCACAGCCTGTCAGAGCTGCGCTCCCACCCTTGTGCCGCCATACCCGCCGGCGACCCGCAAACCGGGTCGCCGACGCTGTACTCAACACTTTCTTCTGGCTTTGTTAGGGGGTGGCAGCCGTACTGCGGGAGTGAGTAGTCGCCCGTGGGCTTGTGATCAGCACCCTCAGGAGCTCAGTGTCCTGTCAGTGGAGTAGAGAACCATTAACTCTTCAAGACGTTGGTTCCTTCCCCCTACCTAAGTCCCACGAAGCAGGGATTCTGTTGCCAGCAGCCTTCCTGTAACCTAACTAACTCTAGAAAATAAAAAAACTAAGAAAACTCCTAGGAGCTCGCCTAGCTGTGACCGGCTCCTCCGTGCACATTTTCTAAACTGAGTCTGGTAGAAGGGGCATAGAGGGAGGGGCCAGCCCATACTATTAAACTCTTAAAGTGCCAGTGGCTCCCAAAGGACCCGTGGTACTAAATGGACCCTAGCATCCTCTAGGACGTACAATAAAGTAGATTATAACCTAGCAGATGATGATGATGATTACAGGGTATCATATGTTGTATTGCAGATAATATACCTTGTTTCACACCTACTCTGCTGTAGCAATATACCTTATATAAGGGTGAGTAACACATGTACAGGCTTACCAGCGTATGAGCACACACCTAAAGGAATGCTGCCTTACCAATGCTTCCAGGAGTAACGTTAGGAGACATTTCTCTGATCCATCAGCTCATATGACTGATGCTATTGTTCATCTAGAATCTCCAATTCATACGATATGTTCCCCATCCATTGTTTTACATTGGTGCTGACATAGGACTTTGCGAGTGACTACATCTCCATTTATACTTCATGGTTAGTTACCAGTACAAGAGAGAGATATATCTAAGTCTTATTATAATATTACATTTGTTATTGTGAGTGTTCTCAGGAGGGTGGACACAATGATAGTCTGAGACACAATATTGTAAAGCCTTCATTAAAAGTTATGTTTTATTATACACACACATTTACAATTAAGTGTCCCAGAGAGTCGTCTTCTCCTATTGTTTACAAGATTAATATTGTTACAGAAAATTTCACATTTCCATAATGTATTTTATTTCCAGCAGATAGACACACAAGCAGGAATATCTCAGAAGGACATCTAATGTTATCCCCGGATTGTGACATAAAAGATAATGACAGTATACAGGATTCTCCAGGAGATAACCCCATTACCCCAATCATACATCCAGCTCTATCAGCTGATCCCCCTGATCCTGGGAAATGTTCTCCTGATCACTCTGAAATTGGTGCATCTGTTCCAGCTCTGACAGTAGATACAGTGTTTCCGTGTTCTATAGATGCCAAATGTTTTACACAGAACACAAAGCCTATTAACCCACACACAGGTAAGGCAGGTGAAAGGCCAATAATATGTTCTGAGTGTGGGAAATGTTTTACATACATATCAGATCTTGTTATACATCAGAGAAGTCACACAGGTGAGAAGCCATATCCATGTTCTGAGTGTGGGAAATTTTTTACACAGAAATCAGATCTTCTTACACATCAGCGAAGTCACACATGTGAGAAGCCATTTGCATGTTCTGAGTGTGGGAAATGTTTTACACAGAAATCAGATCTTATTGCACATCAGCGAACTCACACAGGCGAGAAGCCATTTCCATGTTCTGAGTGTGGGAAATGTTTTGCACACAAATCAGATCTTGTTAGACATAACAGAAATCTCACAGGTGAGAAGCCATTTTCTTGCTCTGAGTGTGGGAAATGTTTTGTACGTAAATCACATCTTGTTATACATTACAGAAGTCACACAGGTGAGAAGCCATTTTCTTGCTCTGAATGTGGGAAATGTTTTACACAGAAATCAGATCTTATTGCACATCAACGAACTCACACAGGTGAGAAGCCATTTCTATGTTCTGAGTGTGGGAAATGTTTTACACAGAAATCAGATCTTATTACACATCAGCGAACTCACACAGGTGAGAAGCCATTTCCATGTTCTGAGTGTGGGAAATGTTTTACACAGAAATCAGATCTTATTACACATCAGCGAACTCACACAGGTGAGAAGCCATTTCCATGTTCTGAGTGTGGGAAATGTTTTGCACACAAATCAGCTCTTGTTAGACATAACAGAAATCACACAGGTGAGAAGCCATTTTCTTGCTCTGAGTGTGGCAAATGTTTTACACGGAAATCATATCTTGTTATACATCAGAGAAGTCACACAGGTGAGAAGCCATTTCTATACTCTGAGAAATAAATCAGCTCTTGTTGCACACAATAGACATCACTCAGGTGAGGAACCATTTTAATCTTCTGGAGTATACTTATCATTGCCATGCGTTGTTCTTCAAGGTTCCTATCCTATCTCCTATGCTTTTTGCAATATACATGTTACCACTGAGTGAAATAATCAGATGTCATGCCCTCATCTACCACTGCTATGCAGATGACCTGTCTTTTGCTCTGGGTACTGAGAACCCAGTACCAATCCTAAATGGTTGTCTAGCTGAGCTCCAGGTGTGGGTGATGCCAGTTGGCTGTGACTCAGTACTGGTGAAACATGTCCTTATGATAGAAGCTCACCAACAAAGGGCAGGGCTACAGCTCAGCTTTGCTACCAGCCAGACTTACACTTGGGGGTTCAGGGTTACATAATGCTGATCATGGGCGGACTCTTTGTGTCCTGGATGGTGGAGTGACACGGAGACATCAGGTATCAGCCACGATCAGATCCTCATCTGAGGAACATAGCCAGACTCCAGCCCTTATTTCCCTCAGAAGATCTTCCTACAGTCATACATTCACTTGTATCAGCACACATAGACTACTGCAATGTCCTCTACCTGGGTCTCCCAGCAATAGAATTGCACCGCTTGTAGCTTGTACAGAATGCAGCAGCCAGGCTGTTACCTAACCAGCCCATTCCTGCCACATAACACCCATTCTCTGCTCCCTTCACCGGCTGCCTGTAAGATGGTGACTTACATAATCTTACTGACTCTCCCAGCCCTACATGACCAGGGTCCATGGTACCAGAAGCAGCTTCTGCCTCCTTACTGCCCGGTTACTACCATCTGCAGATGAAGGACTGTTACCAGCAGTACCGAGAAACCCCAAGAAGTTCTGAGATGTCAGGGGGAAGACAGGGTGGTGGCACTAGTGCTGCAGTGGGGGCTGCCGGAGGCAGTGTCTGTGAGAATCTTGTCCTCAAGCAGCGCTAAGGTGTCAGAGGGGGAGACAGGGCAGTGGCAGTAGTGGGGAAGACAGTGTGGTGGCAGTAGTGGGGGGAGACAGGGCGGTGGCAGTACTGGGGGGGAGACAGGGTGGGTGGCAGTAGTGGTTAGGAGACAGGGCGGGTGGCAGTAGTGGGGAGAGACAGGGTGGTAGCAGTAGTGGGGAGAGATGGGGCGGTGGCAGTGGGGGGAGACAGAGTGGTGGCAGTAGTGGTTAGGAGACAGGGCATATGGCAGTAGTGGGGGGGAGACAGGGTGGTAGCAGTAGTGGGGAGAGACAGGGCAGGTGGCAGTAGTGGGGAGACAGGGTGGGTGGCAGTAGTGGGGGGAGACAGGGCAGGTGGCAGTAGTGGGGGGAGATGGCGGTAGCAATAGCGGGGGAGACAGGGCAGATGGCAGTAGTGGGGGGGAGACAGGGCGGATGGCCGCAGTACAGTGTCAGGGGCTGCTGGAGGCAGTAAAGAGGTGTATGGGTCCCACACAGAACCAGTTGATAATTAGACTTAATGATGATTCTGCTTCCTTATTTCTAATGAATCCCTTGTATGTGTTACTGTTATTTGCTGTGTCAGCCTTTATGTGTGTTCTGTGTAATAATCCTGAAAGTAGTGCTGCTACCGATCTCATATCATTTGTAGTAACTTGGAAAAGATGAGATATGTGGTGCACTCTGGAAGCTTATAGGGGGTTAATCAGAGATGAACGCAGATGTGACATCACGCAGCCCCTGGTAAATGGTCCTGTCCCGCCCGCGTTCACGTCTCAGGGATGCGGCCACAATGTGTGTGTCTGTGCAGCCGCTGCGCATGTGCATTTTGCCACCTCCAGCAAACTGCTGCGGGCCGCTATTGCGGCTGGGTCTGAATAACCCCCATAGGCTGTTGTGCCGAGCAAAGTATTTTTTATGTTTAAAATATAGAGAAAAATTTGTGTATTAAAGATATGAAATAAAGTTTTCCGGTGAGTCTTTTTATGTGTCTGTGTATTATTTCCAGATAATTGTCACTATGATGACAGAAACAATTTACAGCCGGTACTGAGTATAACTGCTCTGTATGTGTATGTCACATCGTGTAGCAGTAATATGGATAATGTAACGTTAGTGACACAGCCGGTACTGAGTATAACTGCTCTGTATGTGTATGTCACATGGCGTAGCAGTAATATGGATAATATAGAGTTAGTGACACAGCCGGTACTGAGTATAACTGCTCTGTATGTGTATGTCACATGGTGTAGCAGTAATATGGATAATGTAGCGTTAGTGACACAGCCGGTACTGAGTATAACTGCTCTGTATGTGTATGTCACATGGTGTAGCAGTAATATGGATAATATAGAGTTAGTGACACAGCCGGTACTGAGTATAACTGCTCTGTATGTGTATGTCACATGGTGTAGCAGTAATATGGATAATGTAGCGTTAGTGACACAGCCGGTACTGAGTATAACTGCTCTGTATGTGTATGTCACATGGTGTAGCAGTAATATGGATAATGTAGTGTTAGTGACACAGCCGGTACTGAGTATAACTGCTCTGTATGTGTATATCACATGGTGTAGCAGTAATATGGATAATGTAGTGTTAGTGACACAGCCGGTACTGAGTATAACTGCTCTGTATGTGTATATCACATGGTGTAGCAGTAATATGGATAATGTAATGTTAGTGACACAGCCGGTACTGAGTATAACTACTCTGTATGTGTATGTCACATGGTGTAGCAGTAATATGGATAATGTAGTGTTAGTGACACAGCCGGTGCTGAGTATAACTGCTCTGCATGTGTATGTCACATGGTGTAGCAGTAATATGGATAATGTAGTGTTAGTGACACAGCCGGTACTGAGTATAACTGCTCTGTATGTGTATGTCACATGGTGTAGCAGT
This sequence comes from Pseudophryne corroboree, assembly GCF_028390025.1. Taxonomy (NCBI): domain Eukaryota; kingdom Metazoa; phylum Chordata; class Amphibia; order Anura; family Myobatrachidae; genus Pseudophryne; species Pseudophryne corroboree. Next base: position 470,072 of record NW_026967509.1, on the reverse strand, counting down.
AATATGGATAACGTAGTGTTAGTGACACAGCTGGTACTGAGTATAACTGCTCTGTATGTGTATGTCACATGGTGTAGCAGTAATATGGATAATGTAGTGTTAGTGACACAGCCGGTACTGAGTATAACTGCTCTGTATGTGTATGTCACATGGTGTAGCAGTAATATGGATAATGTAGTGTTAGTGACACAGCCGGTACTGAGTATAACTGCTCTGTATGTGTATGTCACATGGTGTAGCAGTAATATGGATAATGTAGTGTTAGTGACACAGCCGGTACTGAGTATAACTGCTCTGTATGTGTATGTCACATGGTGTAGCAGTAATATGGATAATGTAGTGTTAGTGACACAGCCGGTACTGAGTATAACTGCTCTGTATGTGTATGTCACATGGCGTAGCAGTAATATGGATAATGTAGTGTTATTGGCATAGCCGGTACTGAGTATAACTGCTCTGTATGTGTATGTCACATGGTGTAGCAGTAATATGGGTAATGTAGTGTTAGTGACACAGCCGGTACTGAGTATATCTGCTTTGTATGTGTATGTCACATGGTGTAGCAGTAATATGGATAATGTAGTGTTAGTGACACAGCCGGTACTGAGTATAACTGCTCTGTATGTGTATGTCACATGGTGTAGCAGTAATATGGATAATGTAGCATTAGTGACACAGCCGGTACTGAGTATAACTGCTCTGTATGTGTATGTCACATGGTGTAGCAGTAATATGGATAATGTAGTGTTAGTGACACAGCCGGTACTGAGTATAACTGCTCTGTATGTGTATGTCACATGGTGTAGCAGTAATATGGATAATGTAGCGTTAGTGACACAGCCGGTACTGAGTATAACTGCTCTGTATGTGTATGTCACATGGTGTAGCAGTAATATGGATAATGTAGCGTTAGTGACACAGCCGGTACTGAGTATAACTGCTCTGTATGTGTATGTCACATGGTGTAGCAGTAATATGGATAATGTAGCGTTAGTGACACAGCCGGTACTGAGTATATCTGCTCTGTATGTGTATGACACATGGTGTAGCAGTAATATGGATAATGTAATGTTAGTGACACAGCCGGTACTGAGTATAACTGCTCTGTATGTGTATGTCACATGGCGTAGAAGTAATATGGATAATGTAGTGTTAGTGACACAGCCGGTACTGAGTATAACTGCTCTGTATGTGTATATCACATGGTGTAGCAGTAATATGGATAATGTAATGTTAGTGACACAGCCGGTACTGAGTATAACTACTCTGTATGTGTATGTCACATGGTGTAGCAGTAATATGGATAATGTAGTGTTAGTGACACAGCCGGTGCTGAGTATAACTGCTCTGCATGTGTATGTCACATGGTGTAGCAGTAATATGGATAATGTAGTGTTAGTGACACAGCCGGTACTGAGTATAACTGCTCTGTATGTGTATGTCACATGGTGTAGCAGTAATATGGATAACGTAGTGTTAGTGACACAGCTGGTACTGAGTATAACTGCTCTGTATGTGTATGTCACATGGTGTAGCAGTAATATGGATAATGTAGTGTTAGTGACACAGCCGGTACTGAGTATAACTGCTCTGTATGTGTATGTCACATGGTGTAGCAGTAATATGGATAATGTAGTGTTAGTGACACAGCCGGTACTGAGTATAACTGCTCTGTATGTGTATGTCACATGGTGTAGCAGTAATATGGATAATGTAGTGTTAGTGACACAGCCGGTACTGAGTATAACTGCTCTGTATGTGTATGTCACATGGTGTAGCAGTAATATGGATAATGTAGTGTTAGTGACACAGCCGGTACTGAGTATAACTGCTCTGTATGTGTATGTCACATGGCGTAGCAGTAATATGGATAATGTAGTGTTATTGGCATAGCCGGTACTGAGTATAACTGCTCTGTATGTGTATGTCACATGGTGTAGCAGTAATATGGGTAATGTAGTGTTAGTGACACAGCCGGTACTGAGTATATCTGCTTTGTATGTGTATGTCACATGGTGTAGCAGTAATATGGATAATGTAGTGTTAGTGACACAGCCGGTACTGAGTATAACTGCTCTGTATGTGTATGTCACATGGTGTAGCAGTAATATGGATAATGTAGCATTAGTGACACAGCCGGTACTGAGTATAACTGCTCTGTATGTGTATGTCACATGGTGTAGCAGTAATATGGATAATGTAGTGTTAGTGACACAGCCGGTACTGAGTATAACTGCTCTGTATGTGTATGTCACATGGTGTAGCAGTAATATGGATAATGTAGCGTTAGTGACACAGCCGGTACTGAGTATAACTGCTCTGTATGTGTATGTCACATGGTGTAGCAGTAATATGGATAATGTAGCGTTAGTGACACAGCCGGTACTGAGTATAACTGCTCTGTATGTGTATGTCACATGGTGTAGCAGTAATATGGATAATGTAGCGTTAGTGACACAGCCGGTACTGAGTATATCTGCTCTGTATGTGTATGACACATGGTGTAGCAGTAATATGGATAATGTAATGTTAGTGACACAGCCGGTACTGAGTATAACTGCTCTGTATGTGTATGTCACATGGCGTAGAAGTAATATGGATAATGTAGTGTTAGTGACACAGCCGGTACTGAGTATAACTGCTGTGTATGTGTATATCACATGGCGTAGCAGTAATATGGATAATGTAGCGTTATTGGCACAGCCGGTACTGAGTATATCTGCTCTGTATGTGTATGTCACATGGTGTAGCAGTAATATGGATAATGTAATGTTAGTGACACAGCCGGTACTGAGTATATCTGCTCTGTATGTGTATGTCACATGGCGTAGCAGTAATATGGATAATGTAGTGTTAGTGACACAGCCGGTACTGAGTATATCTGCTCTGTATGTGTATGTCACATGGCGTAGCAGTAATATGGATAATGTAATGTTAGTGACACAGCCGGTACTGAGTATATCTGCTCTGTATGTGTATGTCACATGGCGTAGCAGTAATATGGATAATGTAATGTTAGTGAGACAGCCGGTACTGAGTATAACTGCTCTGTATGTGTATGACACATGGCGTAGCAGTAATATGGATAATGTAGCGTTAGTGACACAGCCGGTACTGAGTATAACTGCTCTGTATGTGTATATCACATGATGTAGCAGTAATATGGATAATGTAGTGTTAGTGACACAGCCGGTACTGAGTATAACTGCTCTGTATGTGTATGTCACATGGTGTAGCAGTAATATGGATAATGTAGTGTTAGTGACACAGCCGGTACTGAGTATATCTGCTCTGTATGTGTGTCACATGGTGTAGCAGTAATATGGATAATGTAGTGTTAGTGACACAGCCGGTACTGAGTATAACTGCTCTGTATGTGTATGTCACATGGTGTAGCAGTAATATGGATAATGTAGTGTTATTAGCACAGCCGGTATTGAGTATAACTGCTCTGTATGTGTATGTCACATGGTGTAGCAGTAATATGGATAATGTAGTGTTATTAGCACAGCCGGTATTGAGTATAACTGCTCTGTATGTGTATGTCACATGGTGTAGCAGTAATATGGATAATGTAATATTATTGACACAGCCGGTACTGAGTATAACTGCTCTGTATGTGTATGTCACATGGTGTAGCAGTAATATGGATAATGTAGTGTTAGTGACACAGCCGGTACTGAGTATAACTGCTCTGTATGTGTATATCACATGGTGTAGCAGTAATATGGATAATGTAGTGTTATTAGCACAGCCGGTATTGAGTATAACTGCTCTGTATGTGTATGTCACATGGTGTAGCAGTAATATGGATAATGTAGTGTTATTAGCACAGCCGGTATTGATTATAACTGCTCTGTATGTGTATGTCACATGGTGTAGCAGTAATATGGATAATGTAATATTATTGACACAGCCGGTACTGAGTATAACTGCTCTGTATGTGTATGTCACATGGTGTAGCAGTAATATGGATAATGTAGTGTTAGTGACACAGCCGGTACTGAGTATAACTGCTCTGTATGTGTATGTCACATGGTGTAGCAGTAATATGGATAATGTAGTGTTAGTGACACAGCCAGTACTGAGTATAACTGCTCTGTATGTGTATGTCACATGGTGTAGCAGTAATATGGATAATGTAGTGTTAGTGACACAGCCGGTACTGAGTATAACTGCTCTGTATGTGTATGTCACATGGCGTAGCAGTAATATGGATAATGTAATATTATTGACACAGCCGATACTGAGTATAACTGCTCTGTATGTGTATGTCACATGGTGTAGCAGTAATATGGATAATGTATCGTTAGTGACACAGCCGGTACTGAGTATAACTGCTCTGTATGTGTATGTCACATGGTGTAGCAGTAATATGGATAATGTAGTGTTAGTGACACAGCCGGTACTGAGTATAACTGCTCTGTATGTGTATGTCACATGGTGTAGCAGTAATATGGATAATGTAGTGTTAGTGACACAGCCGGTACTGAGTATATCTGCTCTGTATGTGTATGTCACATGGTGTAGCAGTAATATGGATAATGTAGTGTTATTAGCACAGCCGGTACTGAGTATATCTGCTCTGTATGTGTATGTCACATGGTGTAGCAGTAATATGGATAATGTAGTGTTAGTGACACAGCCGGTACTGAGTATATCTGCTCTGTATGTGTATGTCACATGGTGTAGCAGTAATATGGATAATGTAGTGTTAGTGACACAGCCGGTACTGAGTATAACTGCTCTGTATGTGTATGTCACATGGTGTAGCAGTAATATGGATAATGTAGCGTTAGTGGCACAGCCGGTACTGAGTATAACTGCTCTGTATGTGTATGTCACATGGCGTAGCAGTAATATGGATAATGTAGTGTTAGTGACACAGCCGGTACTGAGTATAACTGCTCTGTATGTGTATGTCACATGGTGTAGCAGTAATATGGATAATGTAGTGTTAGTGACACAGCAGGTACTGAGTATAACTGCTCTGTATGTGTATGTCACATGGTGTAGCAGTAATATGGATAATGTAGTGTTAGTGACACAGCCGGTACTGAGTATAACTGCTCTGTATGTGTATGTCACATGGTGTAGCAGTAATATGGATAATGTAGTGTTAGTGACACAGCAGGTACTGAGTATAACTGCTCTGTATGTGTATGTCACATGGTGTAGCAGTAATATGGATAATGTAGTGTTAGTGACACAGCCGGTACTGAGTATAACTGCTCTGTATGTGTATGTCACATGGTGTAGCAGTAATATGGATAATGTAGTGTTAGTGACACAGCAGGTACTGAGTATAACTGCTCTGTATGTGTATGTCACATGGTGTAGCAGTAATATGGATAATGTAGCGTTAGTGACACAGCCGGTACTGAGTATAACTGCTCTGTATGTGTATGTCACATGGTGTAGCAGTAATATGTATAATGTAGCGTTATTAGCACAGCCGGTACTGAGTATAACTGCTCTGTATGTGTATGTCACATGGCGTAGCAGTAATATGGATAATGTAGCGTTAGTGACACAGCCGGTATTGAGTATAACTGCTCTGTATGTGTATGTCACATGGCGTAGCAGTAATATGGATAATGTAGTGTTAGTGACACAGTCGGTACTGAGTATAACTGCTCTGTATGTGTATGTCACATGACGTAGCAGTAAAATAGATAATGTAGTGTTAGTGACACAGCCGGTACTGAGTATAACTGCTCTGTGGCCCTCATTCCGAGTCGTTCGCTCGTTCTTTTTCATCGCATCGCAGTGAAAATCCGCTTAGTACGCATGCGCAAAGTTCGCACTGCGACTGCGCCAAGTAACTTTACTATGAAGAAAGTAATTTTACTTACGGCTTTTTTATCGCTCCGGCGATCGTAATGTGATTGACAGGAAATGGGTGTTACTGGGCGGAAACACGGCGTTTTAGGGGCGTGTGGTTGAAAACGCTACCGTTTCCGGAAAAAACGCAGGAGTGGCCGGAGAAACGGTGGGAGTGTCTGGGCGAACGCTGGGTGTGTTTATGACGTCAAACCAGGAACGACAAGCACTGAACTGATCGCAGATGCCGAGTAAGTCAGAAGCTACTCTAAAACTGCTACGAGGTATGTGATCGCAATATTGCGATTACATCGTTCGCAATTTTAAGAAGCTAAGATACACTCCCAGTAGGCGTAGGCTTAGCGTGTGTAACTCTGCTATAAACTCATTGCGACCGATCAACTCGGAATGAGGGCCTGTATGTGTATGTCACATGTTGTAGCAGTAATATGGATAATGTAGTGTTAGTGACACAGCCGGTACTGAGTATAACTGCTCTGTATGTGTATATCACATCGTGTAGCAGTAATATGGATAATGTAGTGTTAGTGGCACAGCCGGTACTGAGTATAACTGCTCTGTATGTGTATGTCACATGGTGTAGCAGTAATATGGATAATGTAATGTTAGTGACACAGCCGGTACTGAGTATAACTGCTCTGTATGTGTATGTCACATGGTGTAGCAGTAATATGGATAATGTAATGTTAGTGACACAGCCGGTACTGAGTATAACTGCTCTGTATGTGTATGTCACATGGCGTAGCAGTAATATGGATAATGTAGCGTTATTAGCACAGCCGGTACTGAGTATATCTGCTCTTTATGTGTATGTCACATGGTGTAGCAGTAATATGGATAATGTAGCGTTAGTGACACAGCCGGTACTGAGTATAACTGCTCTGTATGTGTATGTCACATGGTGTAGCAGTAATATGGATAATGTAGCGTTATTAGCACAGCCGGTACTGAGTATATCTGCTCTTTATGTGTATGTCACATGGTGTAGCAGTAATATGGATAATGTAATGTTAGTGGCACAGCCGGTACTGAGTATAACTGCTCTGTATGTGTATGTCACATGGTGTAGCAGTAATATGGATAATGTAGCGTTAGTGACACAGCCGGTACTGAGTATAACTGCTCTGTATGTGTATGTCACATGGTGTAGCAGTAATATGGATAATGTAGTGTTAGTGGCACAGCCGGTACTGAGTATAACTGCTCTGTATGTGTATGTCACATGGTGTAGCAGTAATATGGATAATGTAATGTTAGTGGCACAGCCGGACCTGAGTATAACTGCTCTGTATGTGTATGTCACATGGTGTAGCAGTAATATGGATAATGTAGCGTTAGTGACACAGCCGGTACTGAGTATAACTGCTCTGTATGTGTATGTCACATGGCGTAGCAGTAATATGGATAATGTAGTGTTAGTGACACAGCCGGTACTGAGTATAACTGCTCTGTATATGTATGTCACATGACGTAGCAGTAAAATAGATAATGTAGTGTTAGTGACACAGCCGGTACTGAGTATAACTGCTCTGTGGCCCTCATTCCGAGTCGTTCGCTCGTTCTTTTTCATCGCATCGCAGTGAAAATCCGCTTAGTACGCATGCGCAAAGTTCGCACTGCGACTGCGCCAAGTAACTTTACTATGAAGAAAGTAATTTTACTCACGGCTTTTTTATCGCTCCGGCGATCGTAATGTGATTGACAGGAAATGGGTGTTACTGGGCGGAAACACTGCGTTTTAGGGGCGTGTGGTTGAAAACGCTACCGTTTCCGGAAAAAACGCAGGAGTGGCCGGAGAAACGGTGGGAGTGTCTGGGCGAACGCTGGGTGTGTTTATGACGTCAAACCAGGAACGACAAGCACTGAACTGATCGCAGATGCCGAATAAGTCAGAAGCTACTCTAAAACTGCTACGAGGTATGTGATCGCAATATTGCGATTACATCGTTCGCAATTTTAAGAAGCTAAGATACACTCCCAGTAGGCGTAGGCTTAGCGTGTGTAACTCTGCTATAAACTCATTGCGACCGATCAACTCGGAATGAGGGCCTGTATGTGTATGTCACATGTTGTAGCAGTAATATGAATAATGTAGTGTTAGTGACACAGCCGGTATTGAGTATAACTGCTCTGTATATGTATGTCACATGGTGTAGCAGTTATATGGATAATGTAGCGTTATTAGCACAGCCGGTACTGAGTATAACTGCTCTGTATGTGTATGTCACATGGTGTAGCAGTAATATGGATAATGTAGCGTTAGTGACACAGCCGGTACTGAGTATAACTGCTCTGTATGTGTATGTCACATGGTGTAGCAGTAATATGGATAATGTAATGTTAGTGACACAGCCGGTACTGAGTATAACTGCTCTGTATGTGTATGTCACATGGGCCCTCATTCCGAGTTGATCGGTCGCAATGCGAATTTAGCAGAGTTACACACGCTAAGCCTACGCCTACTGGGAGTGTATCTTTGCTTCTTAAAATTGCGACAGATGTATTCGCAATATTGCGATTACAAACTACTTAGCAGTTTCTGAGTAGCTTCAGATTTACTTGGCATCTGCGATCAGTTCAGTGCTCGTCGTTCCTGGTTTGACGTCACAAACACACCCAGCGTTCGCCCAGACACTCCCACCGTTTCCCCGGCCACTCCTGCGTTTTTTCCGGAAACGGTAGCGTTTTCAACCACACGCCCCTAAAACGCTGTGTTTCCGCCCAGTAACACCCATTTCCTGTCAATCACATTACGATCGCCGGAGCAATGAAAAAGCCGTGAGTAAAATTACTTTCTTCATAGCAAAGTTACTTGGCGCAGTCGCAGTGCGAACATTGCGCATGCGTACTAAGCGGATTTTCACTGCGATGCGATGAAAAAAAACGAGCGAACAACTCAGAATGAGGGCCATGGCGTAGCAGTAATATGTATAAAGTAGTGTTAGTGACACAGCCGGTATTGAGTATAACTGCTCTATATGTGTATGTCATATAGTTTAGCAGTAATATGGATAATGTAATGTTAGTGACACAGCCGGTACTGAGTATATCTGCTCTGTATGTGTATGTCACATGGTGTAGCAGTAATATGGATAATGTAGCGTTAGTGACACAGCCGGTACTGAGTATAACTGCTCTGTATGTGTATGTCACATGGTGTAGCAGTAATATGGATAATGTAGCGTTAGTGACACAGCCGGTACTGAGTATAACTGCTCTGTATGTGTATGTCACATGGTGTAGCAGTAATATGGATAATGTAGTGTTATTAGCACAGCCGGTACTGAGTATAACTGCTCTGTATGTGTATGTCACATGGTGTAGCAGTAATATGGATAATGTAATGTTAGTGACACAGCCGGTACTGAGTATAACTGCTCTGTATGTGTATGTCACATGGTGTAGCAGTAATATGGATAATGTAATGTTAGTGACACAGCCGGTACTGAGTATAACTGCTCTGTATGTGTATGTCACATGGTGTAGCAGTAATATGGATAATGTAATGTTAGTGACACAGCCGGTACTGAGTATAACTGCTCTGTATGTGTATGTCACATTGTGTAGCAGTAATATGGATAATGTAGCGTTAGTGACACAGCCGGTACTGAGTATAATTGCTCTGTATGTGTATGTCACATGGTGTAGCAGTAATATGGATAATGTAATGTTAGTGACACAGCCGGTACTGAGTATAACTGCTCTGTATGTGTATGTCACATGGTGTAGCAGTAATATGGATAATGTAGCGTTAGTGACACAGCCGGTACTGAGTATAACTGCTCTGTATGTGTATGTCACATGGTGTAGCAGTAATATGGATAATGTAGCGTTATTAGCACAGCCGGTACTGAGTATAACTGCTCTGTATGTGTATGTCACATGGTGTAGCAGTAATATGGATAATGTAGTGTTATTAGCACAGCCGGTACTGAGTATAACTGCTCTGTATGTGTATGTCACATGACGTAGCAGTAATATGGATAATGTAGTGTTAGTGACTCAGCTGGTACTGAGTATAACTGCTCTGTATGTGTATGTCACATGGTGTAGCAGTAATATGGATAATGTAGTGTTAGTGACACAGCCGGTACTGAGTATAACTGCTCTGTATGTGTATGTCACATGGCGTAGCAGTAATATGGATAATGTAGTGTTATTAGCACATCCGGTACTGAGTATAACTGCTCTGTATGTGTATGTCACATGACGTAGCAGTAAAATAGATAATGTAGTGTTAGTGACACAGCCGGTACTGAGTATAACTGCTCTGTATGTGTATGGCACATGGCGTAGCAGTAATATGGATAATGTAGTGTTATTAGCACATCCGGTACTGAGTATAACTGCTCTGTATGTGTATGTCACATGACGTAGCAGTAAAATAGATAATGTAGTGTTAGTGACACAGCCGGTACTGAGTATAACTGCTCTGTATGTGTATGTCACATGGTGTAGCAGTAATATGGATAATGTAATGTTAGTGACACAGCCGGTACTGAGTATAACTGCTCTGTATGTGTATGTCACATGGTGTAGCAGTAATATGGATAATGTAATGTTAGTGACACAGCCGGTACTGAGTATATCTGCTCTGTATGTGTATGTCACATGGTGTAGCAGTAATATGGATAATATAGAGTTAGTGACACAGCCGGTACTGAGTATAACTGCTCTGTATGTGTATGTCACATGGTGTAGCAGTAATATGGATAATGTAGCGTTAGTGACACAGCCGGTACTGAGTATAACTGCTCTGTATGTGTATGTCACATGGTGTAGCAGTAATATGGATAATGTAGCGTTAGTGACACAGCCGGTTACTGAGTATAACTGCTCTGTATGTGTATGACACATGGTGTAGCAGTAATATGGATAATGTAGCGTTATTAGCACAGCCGGTACTGAGTATAACTGCTCTGTATGTGTATGTCACATGGTGTAGCAGTAATATGGATAATGTAGTGTTAGTGACACAGCCGGTACTGAGTATAACTGCTCTGTATGTGTATGTCACATGGTGTAGCAGTAATATGGATAATGTAGTGTTAGTGACACAGCCAGTACTGAGTATAACTGCTCTGTATGTGTATGTCACATGGTGTAGCAGTAATATGGATAATGTAGTGTTAGTGACACAGCCGGTACTGAGTATAACTGCTCTGTATGTGTATGTCACATGGTGTAGCAGTAATATGGATAATGTAGCGTTAGTGACACAGCCGGTATTGAGTATAACTGCTCTGTATGTGTATGTCACATGGTGTAGCAGTAATATGGATAATGTAGCATTAGTGACACAGCTGGTACTGAGTATAACTGCTCTGTATGTGTATGTCACATGGTGTAGCAGTAATATGGATAATGTAGTGTTAGTGACACAGCCGGTACAGAGTATAACTGCTCTGTATGTGTATGTCACATGGTGTAGCAGTAATATAGATAATGTAGCATTAGTGACACAGCCGGTACTGAGTATAACTGCTCTGTATGTGTATGTCACATGGTGTAGCAGTAATATGGATAATGTAGTGTTAGTGACACAGCAGGTACTGAGTATAACTGCTCTGTATGTGTATGTCACATGGTGTAGCAGTAATATGGATAATGTAGTGTTAGTGACACAGCCGGTACTGAGTATAACTTCTCTGTATGTGTATGTCACATGGTGTAGCAGTAATATGGATAATGTAGTGTTAGTGACACAGCCGGTACTGAGTATATCTGCTTTGTATGTATATGTCACATGGTGTCCGTTTCTTCCGCTGTTACTCAGAACATAAAATGACTTCTCATTTATCTGCAGGGGTGTCAGCAGCTCCCGGGCAGACCAGCCGTTACTGATTGCTGCCCCCGCTCTCCCTGTGTGTGGGCGCGGTGTTCCGCTGTGAGCAGTGTCGGTGTATGCGGCACTGTGTGTCTCGTTGTTGCAATCAAAAATGAATGGATTGGAATAACGTCTATGTGCATTCTGCTGGATATCTGGCTTCCTCAGGGCAAAAAAACGCAGGAGGCAGCGTCCATGTGGGTAATATTGTCCCCAAACGGCACTTAGGTGTCAGGAAGAAAGGGCAGGGACATTACACAGGTAACACAGCGATGGCCATCCCTAGTGGGCAGTGACAGGCATGTACCCAGGTGAGGTGTGAGAGGGGGGAGACAGGGCAGGGACATTACACAGGTAACACAGCGATGGCCATCCCTAGTGGGCAGTGACAGGCATGTACCAGGTGAGGTGTGAGAGGGGGGAGACAGGGCCGGGGGCATTACACAGGTAACACAGCGATGGCCATCCCTAGTGGGCAGTGACAGGCATGTACCCAGGTGAGGTGTGAGAGGGGGGAGACAGGGCGGGGGGCATTACACAGGTAACACAGCGATGGCCATCCCTAGTGGGCAGGGAGGGTCATGTACCCAGGTTAGGAGGGAGAGGAGACAGGGTGGGGGGTATTACACAGGTAATGCAGTGATGGACATCCCTAGTGGACAGTGAGGGGCATGTACCCAGGTGAGGTGTGAGAGGGGGGAGACAGGGCGGGGAGTCATTACAAAGGTAACACAGTGATAGCCATTCCTAGCGGGCAGTGAGGGGCATGTACCCAGGTGAGGTGTGAGAGGGAGGAGACAGGACGGGGGGCATTACACAGGTAACACAGCAATGGCCATCCCTAGCGGGCAGTGAGGGGCATGTACCAGGTGAGATGCGAGGGGGAGACAGGGAGGAGGGCATTACACAGGAAATGCAGCAATGGCCATCCAAAGCGGGTAGTGAGGGGCATGTACCCAGGGACCTGAGATGGTGGATTCCAGTGGGAACGAATAAATAATCTGTGAGGAGGGGGATGTATACAATGAAAGGGGTGAGGAATCGGAGGATGATGATGAGGTGGACATCTTGCCTCTGTAGAGCCAGTTTGTGCAAGGAGAGATTGATTGCTTCTTTTTTTGGTGGGGGCCCAAACCAACCAGTCATTTCAGTCACAGTCGTGTGGCAGACCCTGTCGCTGAAATGATGGGTTCATTAAAGTGTGCATGTCCTGTTTATACAACATAAGGGTGGGTGGGAGGGCCCAAGGACAATTCCATCTTGCACCTCTTTTTTCTTTAATTTTTCTTTGCATCATGTGCTGTTTGGGGACAATTTTTTTGAAGTGCCATCCTGCCTGACACTGCAGTGCCACTCCTAGATGGGCCAGGTGTTTGTGTCGGCCACTCGTGTCGCTTAGCTTAGTCACACAGCGACCTTGGTGCGCCTCTTTTTTTCTTTGCATCATGTGCTGTTTGGGGACAATTTTTTTGAAGTGCCATCCTGCCTGACACTGCAGTGCCACTCCTACATGGGCCAGGTGTTTGTGTCGGCCACTTGGGTCGCTTAGCTTAGCCATCCAGCGACCTCGGCGCAAATTTTAGGACTAAAAATAATATTGTGAGGTGTGAGGTGTTCAGAATAGACTGAAAATGAGTGGAAATTATGGTTATTGAGGTTAATAATACTATGGGATCAAAATGACCCCCAAATTCTATGATTTAAGCTGTTTTTTAGGGTTTTTTGAAAAAAACACCTGAATCCAAAACACATCCGAATCCGACCCAAATTTTTCCGGTGAGGTTTTGTCAAAACGTGTCCGAATCCAAAACACGGCCGCGGAACCGAATCAAAAACCAAAACACAAAACCCGAAAAATGTCCGGTGCACATCACTAGTAAGCAGTGTAATCCATAAACACCGGAGGAGAGTAAAGGGAAAAGATACCTGTAGGCGCTATTACCAAGGTGGCTTACAAGTAAGCTTCATGTAAGCACATATATGTATTGGTGGTACATGTGGTGTCTTTCCTGTTGATTGAAGGGGAGCAACGATTGGTGGAAGAAAACCGCTTGGAAACGGGTTCACAATGTATTCCCTGCTCTGTACACCAAGTGGCTAAACTTTAGGACATTAGTGATCAGAAATACTGCACTATATTATTTTTATTGTTGTGTTTATTTTCCATATGTCTGGAGCGATATGATGGATGGATTGTGGATTTGTGGCATCCCAAGAATAACAGGGTGCTAAGTCTATCTGTGTTGTAACGTCTCTAAGTGCATATACATATGGTAGTATTTTGTGCATGTATGAGACGGGTGACTCATATTTACCTAATGTAATGCAGCGGGATTTCTAGACTGCGCTATACAATATTGTCATTTTCATATGATTATACTTTCCTATATATGCTGAATACAGAATGGGTGAATATAATAGATAAGATAATGATGAATATGAAATCACCGTTATATTGTGATTATATAGAATCATCTGGGTATCATGTATACATACCCGTGTATATACATACTGTCCAGGAATACATATATATGCCTTTAGAACGTTGTCTCTGTCACAGTATTTGGCAGTTCCACCCTCTGATCAGGGACATTATCCATGTGTCCTGTCATCTCAGGGGAATTTCTGGGAACATATAGATTACTGCTCATCATCTCATGTAGTGCGGCTGTCCTGCGTCTGGTTGTAGCCTTCTGAATACAGATATTATGTAGAACCTTTCTTTCCCTGTTCGTATAGAAGGAATAAAGCTGTATACATTACACACGGTGCGATGACTATATAGTCACAATGGTAAAAAAATTAGCACATATCGCACCATGATCCTCATTCAGACCTGTTCACATGCTGTATTTTCTCACAGTAGTACGATCGGGTCTGAACTGCGCAAGCGTGTAACCCGCAATTTGCAGGCGTGTTGCTGCCCGGTGACAGGGCAGCAACACATTGCAATGCGCAGGCGTGTTGCTGCAGGGTAACAGGGGTCGCCGGAGAGCGACGGCTTCTACGATGAAAGCGATTGCAGGCATTACGGTGTGTAATAATGTGTAATGGGCATTAGGGTGTATAATCATGTGTAATGGGCATTACAGATGTGTAATAATGTGTAATGGGCATTACGGTGTGTAATAATGTGTATTGGGCATTACAGTGTGTGGCATAATATGTAATGGGCCTTATTATGGATGTGTAATAATGTGTAAGGGGCATTACGGGGTGTGGCATAAGTAATGGGCATTATGGTATATGGCATAATGTATAATTGGCATTATGGATGTGTAATAATGTGTAAGGGGCATTACGGGGTGTGGCATAAGTAATGGGCATTATGGTATGTGGCATAATGTATAATGGGCATTATGGATGTGTAATAATGTGTAATGGGCATTATGCTGTGTGGCATAATGTGCAAGGGGCATAACGGTGTGTAATAATGTGTAATGGGCATTAGTGTGAAATAATGTGTAATGGGCATTATGGTGTGTAATAATGTGTAACAATGCTGCAGATTTGTTTTAATTTTCAGCTGTGTGCTCACAATTCAAGTTGCTGTTTGTGCATTACTATACAGGTTGTATGACACAGGTGTGTACATTACACTTGTACTTTGTAGATAAATTGTGTATAATATTTTTCCCACAGATATGTCAGCAGAAGAAGATCACAAATTCTGGTCTGGATTCATTGAATTGTATCAGGAGAACGAGTGCCTGTGTCGTGTAATAAGTGTGGACTATGCCAACAGGACACAGAGGAATCGGGCATATGACCAGCTGATCAGATACAGTAGAGCCAGGAACAGCGCTGCAGACCTAGATTAGGTAAAGAAGAACATTGCAAATTTCCAGTGTTTTTGTAGGATTACAAGAAGTACATGGAATCACAACGTTCAGGAGCCGGGACGGATGAGGTTTACAAGCCAACGCTGTGGTATTATCACCTCATGAAATTCACTTTGGAGCAAGAGACAAGGATAAGGTCACAGTGTAATCTGGATCCAGATTCTCCCACTCTTGTGGAAGAGGAGGCATCGGATAGTCTGGACCTGGTAAGTACACACACATTTGTATTGTATTGTACACACACATTTTTACATGGAGTTAATTTTTGTTTTATATTGCAGGATATTACACTGGAGCTGGAAGTGAAGCCTTCCATGAGTGAGGCAACTGAAGTGGACGACCCAACGCCACAGCAATGACCCCCAAAACAGTGGAGGTCATCCGAAAAACCACTTCTGCCCCGCCCAGCTCACAACAGTTTTTTACTCATGCAGAGTTTTTTTACTCATGAGGTTCTACATAGGTCTCCGGACTTGGAGCAATCTGTTGCCAATTACATCGAGGTGGAGATGCGACTGATGAAGGAGGATCAAAAGATCTGCAAGTGTCTGGTTCTTGATGCTACCTCATGCACAATGATGAATCTCTTGTTGAGATGTGTGAGATAACACCACCTGCCATGTGCTGTCTCCAAAATGTGCCCCCACTCATCTACCCACATCACCAACCCATGCATTATGTGCCGGGAAACCCTCAACAGATTAGCTGTTTTACGCAAGGACCCATACAGCCCACCCCCTCCTCCCATTCCAGCGTGTCGTCCAGTGGTATGTACTTAGACATGCTGAGTACACAGTCCTCTGTACTGGACGATCCTTGTTTTTTAAATTTTGTTGTTTTTTTTTCAAACCGGATTTTTAATTGTTTAAAAAAAATGTTGTTGCCCTTACCCTAGTCTCTTGCTCCAAGTAATCTGCATTGAGGTCATTAGAACCTCAGTGTCCAGGACTTCTGATCATTGTGATCTATGCACTTCTTGTGTTCCTTCTAAAAGCACTGTTCAGAAATCTGCACTTTATCTTCTCTCCCCAATGTATGGTGGCAGCGCTGATATTCTGTGGGATACGCCTGATTCCTCTACTGGTTGCTGTTGGCATAGTCCGTGTTAAAAAGTCTCTTGTTCTCCTGATAGAGTCAATGAATCCAGACCAGAATTGGTGATTTTCTTCTATTTTTTGTGTATAATTTTTTTTTTATTGTGTTGTGTTTTTCTTGTTTAATTAATGGTTGGTAATGCAAATGTCATTTTGTGTAACATATTTTTGTAATAATCAGAGGGTCAGCGAGACGTTATGGAGCCAATGTATCATTTACTATTTGCTTCTCATTCCCCCAAAACAACCGGACCTCCCAAATGTAAGTAGAAGGGACTGCAGCAGGTATCTCCCATACCTTCATACATGGACATTTCCAGGCGAGGGTCAGGTAAGTTTATTTAAATACTGTAAAGTTTGATTAATTTACAAGGAAAAGCAATACTGTATCACACTGTGGTTCGGGCCGCTGCAGCCACATAACGTAAGCAAATAACCGCTAAGATATGTATGCACGTTGCATATACACGCCAACACGCTATGCGCACAATGCAGTGTCACGTGTGGCTGACTACACCTTATCCCCAAACTATGGAATGCGACACCAGTAGTTACATGTAATGTTGTGGTCCAACACATCAACAGTATTTACTCAAAATATACAGATAAGATACAATATTACAGAGAAGAGCTACAACCAATAGTACATACGTTTGTTCACGAGCGCTCCCGGATCTGGTCCTCAGTCAGTCTTAGCAAGATGACCTTCAGAGAATAGACTGAGCCTAGTCAGGAGGACTCTCTTTATACAATGTGTCCAAATACAGTACAATGGGAAGTGTAAGCGCTTCTTCCATAGGTCAAAGGGCAGGTCATTTACAGTACATGAGGGGTCATAGGTTGGTTTAAATGAATGGGCGATGCTTGGTCCGGTCCAGGTGTGCTTGCAGGTGTTCACCACTGGGTTCCCGCCGAATATCAAGAGTACAGTATTTACAGTATATGTGAATATTACAATTGTGCACATATCTATGCACAGAAATATGCTATAAACTGCAAATAGCAACCGGAATGTAGATCTCAAGATACTGCACATCTGGATACCAAGCACTAAGTACTAACCTTACTCCATCCCCTCACATCCTGAATGACTCTATTATTTACAATTAGTTACAATTTAGAATGTAACTGCACTGCGGCCACCCGCCCTGTCTCCCCCTCACTACTGCCACTCGCCGTCTCCTCCCACTACTGCCGTCTCCCCCACTACTACCACCTGCCCTGTCTCCTCCCACTACCCCATCTTCTCACACTACTGCCACCGCCCTGTATCCCCCCACTACGGTCACTTGCCCTGTCTACCCTTCTACTGCCACCACCCTGTCTCCTTCCACTACTGCCACCCACTGTCTCCCTGACACCTTAGCTCTTTTTTGGGACATGATTACCCACATAGACACTGCCTCCAGCAGCCCCTGGTACCGCACTGCAGCCATCCGCCCTGTCTCCCCTGACACCTCAGCGCTGCTTGGAGACAATATTACCTATGTAGACACTGCTCCAGCAGCCCCCACTAATGCAAAGGTGCCGCCTACCCGACATCTCAGCACTGCTTGGGGAATTGATACTGCTAGTTACAGTCCTTCATCTGCAGATGGAACCGAACAGGGCGCTGCTTCTGGTACCTTGGACCCTGGTCATGTAGGGCTGGGAGAGTCAGTAAGATTATGTAATAGAGTCACCATCTTACAGGCAGCCGGTGAAGGGAGCAGAGAATGGGTGTTATGTGGCAGGAACGGGCTGGTTAGGTAACAGCCTGGCTGCTGCATTCTGTACATGCTGTAAGCGGTGCAATTCTTTTGCTGGGAGACCCAGGTAGAGGACATTGCAGTAGTCTATGTGTGATGATACAAATACATGTATGACTGTAGGTAGATCTTCTGAGGGAAATAAGTGCTGGAGTCTGGCTATGTTCCTCAGATGAGGATCTGATTGTGGCTGATATTTGATGTCTAAGCGTGGAAGTCAACTGTTTGAAAAGTTGGTTGGGGGTGTTTTTTCCGGTCTAGTAGATAGGTGTTTGTTTTTTCCTATCTACTAGACCGGAAAAAACACCCCCAACCAACTTTTCAAACAGTTGAATACCCCCCAAGTATCACTCCACCATCCAGGACACCAAGGGGGAAATTTACTAAGATGGGAGTTCTATTTAAGATGGGATGTTGCCCATGGCAACCAATCAGATTCTACTTCTCATTTATCTAGCACCTTATAGAAGATAATACCTGAAATCTGATTGGTTGCTATTGGCAACATCCCATCTTAAATAGAACTCCCATCTTAGTAAATTTACCCCCAAGATTCCGCACATGATCAGCATTTTGTTACTCTGAACCTCCAAGCTTAAGTCTGGTTGGTTTGCAAAGCTGAGCTGTAGCCCTGCCCTTTGTTGGTGAGCTTCTATCAGAAGGACCTGTTGCATGTATATTGCAAAAAGCATAAGAGATAGGACAGAATCTTGAGGAACATTACATGGCAATGATAAGTATACTCAAGAAGATCAAAATGGTTTCTCACCTGAGTGGTCTATTGTGTGCAACAAAAGCTTATTTCTCAGAGTATGGAAATGCCTGTGTGACTTCGCTGATGTGTAACAAGATGTGATTTCTGTGTAAAACATTTCCCGCACTCAGAGCAAGAAAATGGCTTCACACCTGTGTGACTTGTTATGTCTAACCAGATCTGATTTGTGTGCAAAACATTTCCCACACTCAAAACATGGAAATGGCTTCTCACCTGTGTGACTTCTCTGATGTGTAATAAGATCTGATTTCCGTGCAAAATATTTCCCACACTCAGAACATGGAAATGGCCTCTCACCTGTGTGACTTCTCTGATGTTTAACAAGATCTGATTTCCATGCAAAACATTTCCCACACTCAGAGCAAGAAAATGGCTTCTCACCTGTGTGACTTCTGTTATGTCTAACCAGATCTGATTTGTGTGCAAAACATTTCCCGCACTCAGAGCAAGAAAATGTATTCACACCTGTGTGACTTCTGTTATGTCTAACCAGATCTGATTTGTGTGCAAAACATTTCCCGCACTCAGAACATGGAAATGGCTTCTCACTTGTGTGACTTCTCTGATGTATAACAAGAACTGATTTCTGTGCAAAACATTTCCCACACTCAAAACATGGAAATGGCTTCTCACCTGTGTGACTTCTCTGATGTATAACAAGAACTGATTTCCGTGCAAAACATTTCCCACACTTATAACATGGAAATGGCCTCTCACCTGTGTGACTTCTCTGATGTTTAACAAGATCTGATTTCCATGCAAAACATTTCCCACACTCAGAGCAAGAAAATGGCCTCTCACCTGTGTGACTTCTCTGATGTCTAACAAGATCTGATTTACTTAAACAACATTTCCCACACTCAGAGCAAGAAAATTGCTTCTCACCTGTGTGACTTTGCTGATGTCTAACAAGATCTGGTTTGTGTGCAAAACATTTCCCACACTCAGAACATGGAAATGGCTTCTCACCTGTGTGACTTTGCTGATGGGAAACAAGATGTGATTTCCGTGTAAAACATTTCCCACACTCGGAGCATGAAAATGTCTTCTCACCTGTGTGACTTCTTTCATGTTTAGTAAGATTTGATTTGTCTGCAAAACATTTCCCACACTCAGAACATGGAAATGGCTTCTCACCAGTGTGACTTCGCTGATGTGTAATAAGATCTGATTTCCGTGTAAAACATTTCGTACACTCAGAGCAAGAAAACAGATTCTTACCTGTGTGACTCCTCTGATGTATAACAAGATGTGATTTCTGTGTAAAACATTTCCCACACTCAGAGCAAGAAAATGGCTTCTCACCTGTGTGACTTCTGTTATGTCTAACCAGATTTGATTTCCGTGTAAAACATTTCCCACACTCACAGCAAGAAAATGGCTTCACACCTGTGTGACTTCGCTGATGTGTAAAAAGTTGTGATTTCTGTGTAAAACATTTCCCACACTCAGAGCAAGAAAATGGCTTCACACCTGTGTGACTTCTCTGATGTGTAACAAGATGTGATTTACTTAAACAACATTTCCCACACTCAGAGCAAGAAAATTGCTTCTCACCTGTGTGATTTCTCTGATGTGTAACAAGATCTGGTTTGTGTGCAAAACATTTCCCACACTCAGAACATGGAAATGGCTTCTCACCTGTGTGACTTTGCTGATGTGTAACAAGATGTGATTTCCGTGTAAAACATTTCCCACACTCGGAGCATGAAAATGTCTTCTCACCTGTGTGACTTCTTTCATGTTTAGTAAGATTTGATTTGTCTGCAAAACATTTCCCACACTCAGAACATGGAAATGGCTGCTCACCAGTGTGACTTCGCTGATGTGTAATAAGATCTGATTTCCGTGTAAAACATTTCGTACACTCAGAGCAAGAAAACAGATTCTCACCTGTGTGAATTTGCTGATGTGTAACAAGTTGTGATTTCTGTGTAAAACATTTCCCACACTCAGAGCAAGAAAATGGCTTCACACCTGTGTGTCTCCTCTGATGTCTAACAAGATATAGTTTGTGTGCAAAACATTTCCCACACTCAGAACATGGAAACGGCTTCTCACCTGTGTGACTTCGCTGATGTTTAACAAGATCTGATTTGCGTGTAAAACATTTCCCACACTCAGAACATGGAAACGGCTTCTCACCTGTGTAACTTCTCTGATGCATAACAAGATGTGATTTCCGTGCAAAACATGTCCCACACTCAGAACATGTCAGTGGCCTCTCACCTGTGTGACTTCTCTGATGTATAACAAGATGTGATTTGTATGTAAAACATTTCCCACACTCAGAACATGTCAGTGGCCTCTCACCTGTGTGACTTCTCTGATGTATAACAAGATGTGATTTGTATGTAAAACATTTCCCACACTCTGAACATATCAGTGGCCTTCCACCTGCCTTACCTGTGTGTGGGTTAATAGGCTTTGTGTTCTGTGTAAAACATTTGGCATCTATAGAACAGGGAAACACTGTATCTACTGTCAGAGCTGTAACAGATGCACCAATATCAGAGTGATCAGGAGAACACTTCCCAGGATCAGAAGGACCAGCTGATAGAGCTGGATGTATCATTGGGGTAATGGGGTTATCTCCTGGAGAATCCTGTATACTGTCATTATCTTTTATGTCACAATCCGGGGATAACATTAGATGTCCTTCTGAGATATTCCTGCTTGTGTGTCCATCTGCTGGAAATAAAATACATTATGGAAATGTGACATTTTTTGTAACAATATTAATCTTGTAAACAATAGGATAAGACGACTCTCTGGGACACTTAATTGTAAATGTGTGGGTATAATAAAACATAACTTTTAATGAAGGCTTTATAATATTGTGTCTCAATCATTGTGTCCACCCTCCTGAGAACACTCACAATAACAAATATAATATTATAATAAGACTTAGATATACCTCTCTCTTATAAATAACCATGAAACATCAATAGAGATGTAGTCACTCGCCAAGTCCTATGTCAGCACCAATGTAAAACAATAGATGGGGAACATATCGTAGACTCTAGATGAACAATAACATCAGTCATATGAGCTGATAGATCAGAGAAATGTATCCTAACGTTACTCCTGGAAGCATTGGTAAGGTAGCATTCCTTTATGTGTGTGCTCATACGCTGGTAAGCCTGTACATGTGTTACTCACCCTTATATAAGGTATATTGCTACAGCAGAGTAGGTGTGTGGAACAAGGTATTTTACATGCAATACACCATATAATACACTGTAATCATCATCATCTGATAGGTTATAATACACTGTTACACCCCATCATCAGTGTCTTAACTCTATACTCTCCATAGTAATAAGGATGATGTGTGTACAGTAAGTATGATACAGAGAATTACATATCAGAATCTATACAGCTGCAGCCATACTTCTGCTTCTCATACGTGTGCTACTGGCAGCAGTGAACATCTGAGTGAGAGTGCAGGGAAGACAGCAGAGTCTGATGAGAAAGAGATTGGATCTGCCTTTGCAGGGATGTACCACACCTGTCACCCCTGTTAGTATATAAAATAATAAAAAAGAGGGGTGTGGTCCATCCAGGCGTGCTTTATGGAGATCTCCTCACTAAGTGGCTTCTTATCTAACCTACCTGATATCTCTTAGCCGCCGCTGGTACCAAGACCCAATCTATTAGGTCCACCACTCCTACTGCCCTAAAGCCGCTCCCTCCGGGCACCGTTCACTGCCGCAGCCTAGTGACGCCGCTGATGCCACAGGCTGTATTCTGGGGCTAAGTGTGCCCAAGTTTTCCTGCATGCTCCTGACACCTGACTTGAAGGCGCTTTTCGCTCAGTCGGGATCACTTGCTCTCCCACTCACACGGGTGCGCAGATTCCGCTACTGCTGGGGACAGAACGGGCTGCCCATAGTCAGTGGAGCCCGGCGGTGATATTGGGAAGTGAGATGACTGTCATTTTGGATCCTGGTGCCCGGCCATCGCATGCTTTGACTTCTGCCTTCAATAAGGTGTAAAATTGATATAAGCTGCTAAAAAAGTGTTGTGATGGCTGGACCGGGGTCACTACACTAAATTGAGGCATTTGCCTGGAGGTGAAACTACCTTCTATTTATATGGTACCACTATAATCTACTTCCTCTCAGTCTACATGCAGAGCCCAGTATCAAGTATCGTCTGAGTACAGCTCATTACACTCTGATTACAACCTCACAGTATATTATATTGTGGATTTATTCACTGAATATATTTTTCCATTTGTGTCTCTCTGTGCTGAGTACTTCACGTCTGTGATCACGCTGACCTCTAGTGGAATTTCTCGGTCATTACTGTGTTATTTGAGTTGCATTACATCATGTTTACTTGAAATTTTGGCTCGGCTACCCCTGTCATCCCGACTAAGAATGTCATTTTGAACTGTGTCATCTTGATGTAACCTCCTAACAGCGTACTCCTTTTATTTATAGATCGTTTGTATTTTCCTATCTCTGAGAGGTCCGTCTCTTTGTAGCCGGCTTAACATGCCTCCAAAAAAGGTTAAAAGGTACCAAATTGGCCCACCTGTCCATCCCTTTGGTACCTCAAATTCAGGTGGTCCTTCTAAGACCGCTACAACATCATCTGCTTCTTCTTGTCAGACGCACATGAGGCATACTGTGACAAATTACATGGCCCTATGTGGGCAATGCCATTATGTAGTGTTAGGACTGCTGACATCGGAGAAGCCGTGAAGTGACGCAGCAGCTTAAACATGTGTAAACTTATTCTCTGAATTTCTATTACCAGATAGGTTCAGGTATGGTTACAGGTCATTTTTTAGTTTGCTGAAGGGAAATGTAGGGGTGGGATTTGCAACCCCCCCTCTCTGTCTGTTTGTCTGTGACCCCTGCCCCTTTCCAGTACCTGATACATAATTATCTCCAGGAATGATCGAGCATTTACCATTGTTTGTCTGCTTGTGTGCGAGAGGCATTGAATGGGAGCAGTATTTGGAAGGCATGCTGTTCCTTGTAGTACCCATGGGAGATCCTGGGGGTGGCTCCTGGGCAAGTTAGCTCTCTGTCTGGGTGTGTTTTAGTAATAGCCTTTGTCATGAGGCCTACTGTGACAAATTACATGGCACTATGTGGGCACTGCCATTATGTAGTGTTAGGACTGCTGACATCGAAGAAGCCGTGAAGTGACGCAGCAGCTTAAACATGTGTAAACTTATTCTCTGAATTTCTATTACCAGATAGGTTCAGGTATGGTTACAGGTAATTTTTTTGTGTGCTGAAGGGAAATGTAGGGGTGGGATTTGCAACCCCCCCTCTCTGTCTGTCAGACGCACAGCCCAGCTGTAATGGCTGAAAACATCTTAAGACACACTAGATGGTCCTGTTACTCTATGCTCTATACATTCTGTGTTATCTACATTTAAGGACTGAAATAACCTCAGAACTTAACTCTAATATTCAAGCTTTGAGGTCCGGTATCAGTGAGATTGGCACTCGTACAGACTAAGATGAAAGAGATTGTTGCGTCTCACAAAGATCTGATTTCAGCACATGACACCCTTCAGGAAGACCTGGTCTCTATTCGTGATAAAGTCATTGATTTAGAAGACAGGTCTCTGAGAAATAATATCAGAATAATGGGCATGACGGATTCTGTTACAAATTCTGAGCTTTATGATTATGCCACGGTCCTCTATTCAGAAGCTTCCACAGAAGACTCCCAAAGCCCAAACAGACCCCTATCCAAGCACCGAGGGACACTCTGCTCAGGGTCCACTTTTTTCATATTAAAGAACACATTCTACAGGCTGCTTTTTCTTCCTCATCCACAGCCGAGTGTCTGGATAATCTGCAGATATTTCCAGATATTTCTTCTGTGACGCTGGCCAAAAGACGTCTATTCCACCCAAGGAAATGTGCAATACAAATGGGGCTTTCCTACTAAGATTATTGTGATGCGAAATGGCACCTTCACAGTGATACCTTCACCCGAGGATGGCCCTGCTGTTCTGAAAATGTGGGATTTTTCTGTTGACAGTCCTTCATGACACTTTACCTAAACCAATCCCGGATGAGTTGACTTCCGTCTTGAAGCAATATGCTAAGTTGTAAGACTGCAAGAGACACTCAGGGTTTGTTTCCTACTGTAACATGTGCCAACTGGGACTAAGTTACTGGGCATGGATCTATTTTTGGGCCAGATTTATTTATTCTTATTATGGGTTTAAAACGTGTCCGTTTATCTTTATTTCCTGTGCTATTTGAATGCTATATAGTATATGGTCTGATATACTTTCTAGTCTTACGTTTCATAATACCTTTCTAGAATGTTTGGGTGTTCAGGCAAAGCATGACTGATTCGTCTAACATCCTGTTGCCCTTATAACGGTTTTGGTAGCACCTAAATTGAATATCAGACCATGTTCTTGGCCTTTACCTCCTTTGGATATATTGGTTACATTGAGATATGATATTTCTTTGTACAATTGTTACTATGACCACCAGATTTTGCCCTCTTGTATGGCTACTTGAGGTAGTCGGTGGGTTTCCCTTTTAGGCCCGACCGCCACCTTTTTCTACCTTTCTGTCACGGTACCCTAGTGACGGAATCGCTAGCTCCTTTATGGACGCTATTTCTGTTTGTCTTCCATTTTTGTTCCCTATTTTATTTTTTCTGTTATGATAGTTTGAAGTATGCACACGCCCTACAGACTCTATTGGACTTTACACAGATGATCCTAGATGTTTCATACCAAGATCTGATCTCTATCATGGTGACGTTTTTAATTCTTAATGTTAAAGGTCTTAATTCTCCTCATAAGAGACGTCTTGCAATAAAATATTTCACTGACCAGAAGGCGGCGATGGTAGCCATTCAGGAATCACATGTTCCATTGCACTCTGCCCCTCAGTTTACCAATAACTACCCAACATGCTCTATCTCCTGTGGTGTAGCCATCCTTTCTAATAGCTCCTGCCCCATTCACCTGGAAAGCAAGTGGGCGGATTGCAATGGTAGATATTGAATTCTAGTTGGGAAGATTCATTATAAATATGTCACCCTCACTTCTCTCTATGCCCCTCATGCCAGACAGCCCAAATTTCTTAGATATTGTTTTTCAAAAGCTACAAGAAATTGCACTTCTCCTTATGGGAGATGTTACTCTTCTCCAGACCCTCATCTTGATAGATCCTCCACTACTGATGAACAGACCAGTAATGCCGCCCGTTCCTCAGCTTTCTCATGCTCCCTTTATTAGCTGAATCTGACCTCTATAATACTCTGAGAATTAGACATCCAGGTATGCGTGATTATACTTATTACTCTGCTGTACACAGGTCATATTAGAGAATAGACCTTATTCTAGGTCATTACAATTGATCCCTTACATTGATATATTTCAATATGGGGTGATAGTGTGACGACACAGCCGGCGCATCGTGTTGCACAGTGGTGAAATACATGCAGTTACTTTCCTAGCCCTGGTCCTAACCATGGACTCCACTAATTGCCATTATGTTATTAGTCATATGCTAGGCAATATTGTATTGTATTGTGTTATTATATTGTAGTTATGTTTTATCTGTTATATTAGGAATATGCAGGTTATTTGGTTATACTGTCTGCAATGTGTGTGATTGTATGCCAGAGTGTTAGTAACATAGTATCAGGTCATTGTAATGTAAGTCCCCTAGCTATACAATCAGATGTGATTAGGAGGAGTAGGTTCAGTAGTAAACAGTTTCTGTATGGAGCTGCAGGTAATCTGATCCTATACACCCCACTGTGTACAGGAGCCCAGACACCTCATCTCCAGTCCTCTGTGACCTCCTCACTGACCAGCTTGTGTGATGAAAAGACAGGGGAGGCAAGAGGAGTAGGCTCTTCTGAGGTGAGATCTGGCCAGAATGTCAGAGAGTGTGGAGTTCTTGACCCGAGAGGAATGAGGTGTATTGCTTCTGATAGCTACTGGTAGGATAGCGCTTCCAGTGTGCTGAGGCCTACAAGCATGGTTGTTATCCTCTCGTTTCAAAAAGGCTACTGGACGTGCACTGAGGACGAGGCTGCCAGTGTGCTGAGTGAGGATTGTCTGGACGCATTGTGGACACTGGATGACAAGCTTTTCCTGGGAGTGCAGACTTGGTGGCTCTGCTATATAGATACTCCCGCATATATCTGTAATCCTATACTATTGTGGGGACCTAGTGAGATAACATCCTGGCATGTAATAGTTACTGTTTTAGTGTACTGTGTGTGTATATTTACAATAAAGGGCATTTGACACTTTACTAAACTGTTTACCTGAGTGATCTGAGAATCCGTATCCTCACAATTAGTTACTACTTTTTAGATGCCATTTTGTCCATGTGTATCTCCATTTTGTTTATGTATGTCCTCACTGCTCTATATATGTTCACTTTATTAGGATTAGTGGGGAGAATATACACAGCTTTTAGGCTGGATGATTATAATAGATATATGTTCCTATTATCAGCATCTCAGATGGAAAGTGTCTAATAAGATGTTTGGAATATTGTATACATAAGTAGGTGAAGGGACAGTTGTCCAGGATAAGATAAATTATGTTATTAAAGGGGGACCCTGGGGGCGACTGAACTATATTGTTTAAACTACGTAATTGATGACCATCATCTGGGACAGATCATGAAACATCTGAGATAAGAGCTGAGTACTCTAATTTGTTCTTCCTATTACTGTAACGGAGTATAACTTGTTATTTGCAGGTTCTCATTGTTGTAACTTAGATAAATAAATGCTTATCCTTTATGAAATGTCCTGTGTCAGTCTCCATATTTATCACATTGTATCCCAGAACCTGGTCGCTTGAACTTTTCTACCGACAGTAATTTCATGGTCTGATCACACCCCTCTGATAGGGTCCTGGTCGCCTTTTCCCGCTACTCCTCCTTTACCACCTTGGAGATTGCAGGATTATATAGTAACGGATGCTGAAGGCACCAGAATTATGCAAGAGGCCCTGTCCTCCTACTTAGACGTGAACGCTCCTGAAGATACTTCCATTAGGAACCATTGGTGTGCTCTTAAGGCCATGGATCAGAAGCCAGAGAAGGCCGTCATCCAAGTGCCAGGGGACAGGTAATCAGCAGGGAATGTGCAGGATCCTCAATGCTGGTTCCCATACACAAGCTCTATAAATGTATTATATACCTAAGGCGGTGGTAGCAAGACTCAGATGCTGCCAACTCAGTAATAGGAGCCGTTCACTTGCCAATTCCCTGAGGCCGGCTGTTACAGGAGCATGTGGATACATGACAGGGC
This sequence comes from Pseudophryne corroboree, assembly GCF_028390025.1. Taxonomy (NCBI): domain Eukaryota; kingdom Metazoa; phylum Chordata; class Amphibia; order Anura; family Myobatrachidae; genus Pseudophryne; species Pseudophryne corroboree. The sequence continues at coordinate 441,663 of NW_026967509.1, read as the reverse complement.
CTGCACCATATATTTCCTAAGCTTTGTATCATGTGGCATGAGGAACCCTGAGACTGTGCCCTAGCAAGCAGCCGCAACATGCCAGAAATATATGTAGTTATGGTAGACCTACTGTCGATAACGCTATTTATCCTAATTCCACAGTATCCACATGATATACATTGGGATATGAGGTCAGCGGATTGGCACCAATGATCAAAAGCTTTTGGCCTCCCAGAATGCAACGGGCCAGTCCTCTATATCCTCACCTCCTGGCTCAGGAAATTCAGTTGTTTTCCAAAGCTCAAGGCAGGAGCATCATAGAGAGCCCTAATCAGGCAAGAAGAACACACATGCACACACTTCCGTACAAGAAGGAAGAGGTTAGTAAGTGTAAGGATCCTCAAATCAGGTGTGTCAGGGTGGGATCCCTGTGGATACAGTGGACCAAGGAGAAATAGAGTTATCAACAGTAAGTCTACCATAACTACATAATTCTCCTGTAGGGTCCACAGTAATATCCACAGAATATACATTGGGATGTCCCAAAGCAATTTCGTGGAGGGGACGCTCCAGATTGGAAAGGAGAATCCTTTGCCCAAATGCAGCATCCTGAGAGGCAAAGGTATCAAAGGCATAATTCACCAACATTCTCTCACTGTGGACATTATTTATAGAGTACAATATTCAATATCATTTTCATGCTCAAGCTAGGGATGCGCTAAACACCATATCCATATCCATCAAAGGCACAATGTCTAATGAATGTGTTAATGGAAGACCATGTGGCTGCCTTACATATCTGTTCTGCTGAAGCACCACGTTGTGCTGCCCATGACAGACCTACCTTACGAGTAGAGTGAGCAGAGACACTAGCTGGATTAGGGATATCAGCTTGAGAATATGCGTCTGAATCGCCATCCGAAGCCACCTCGCCAGTGTTTGATTGTCAGCAGCCAATCCTCTCGTGAAATCCGTAGAAAATGAAGAGTGTCTGTCTTTCTGATGGCACTGGTACGATCCACGTAGATCCTTGAAGCCCGGACTACGTCCAAAGATGCATCTCCCGCAGAAAGATCTGGCCCTTGGAAGGCTGGGACTACAATTTCTTCGTTAAGGTGGAATTTAGACACCACCTTAGGAAGATAACCAGATCTGGTTCTGAGAACCACTCTGTCTGGGTGAAATATCAGAAAGGAGGGCAACATGACAATGCCCCTAAATCTGAAACTCTTCTAGCTGAGGCAATAGCAGAGTAGAAAGAGAATCTTAGCTGTCAACTATTTAAGATCCACTTACGTCAGTGGTTCAAATGGAGCAATTTGAAGCACCTTTAGGACTATACCTAGATCCCAAGGCGCTGTAGGAGGAACAAATGGAGGTTGGATGTGAAGCATTCCTTGGAAAAAAGTGCAAACATCCTGCAGGTTAGCATTTTTCTTTTGAAACCATACAGTCAATGCTGACTCCTGAACTCTCAAGGAAGCCACCTGTAGACCTTTATCCATTGCTGCCTGAAGGAATGCTAGGACTCTGGGAACTCTGAAAGACCCAGGGTCAAATTTCCTGGCACTGCACCATTGAATATAAGCATGCCATATTCGATGATAAATGCAAGCTGAGGAAGGTTTCTTTGCTCTAAGCATTGTTTTAATTACCTGTTGTGAAAATCCTTTTGCTTTCAGAATGGAAGTCTGAAGAGCCACGCCGTCAAAGACAGCCAATCCAGGTGCTTGTAATAACAAGGACCCTGAGACAGCAGATCTACACGTTGAGGGAGTAGAAACGGAGTATCCACTGACAGCCTCTGTAGATCTGTGTACCAATGTCTTCTGGGTAATCCAGAGCTATTAGCATCATGGCGCCCTTTCCCTGTTTTACCTTTCGCATCACCCTGGGCAACAGGGCGATCAGTGAAAACATAGTCCAGACGAAAGTCCCATCTTAATGACAGGGAATCCACGAAGGTCGCTTTGGGATCGATCCTTTGTCCTTGACCCGTATTCGGGAACTTTGTTGTTATGACGGGACGCCATGAGATCCATCTCCGGCAACCCCAACTTGTCTACCAGAGTCTGGAAGACCTTGAGGTGTAAAGCCCATTCGTTTGCATGAATGGCATGTCGACTGAGAAAATCCGCTTCCTAGTGCCACCGTAACGTGTGGCTCACCTCCTTCATTGCCTTTTGGCTGCGAGTTTCTGATGATTGAGGTACGCTACTGCCAATGCATTATCCGAGCGAATTTGAACTGGTTTCCCCCGAAGAATGTCATTTGCCTGAATGAGTGCCATATATATGGCCCGAAGTTCCAATATATTTATTAGCAGGCAACTTTCTTCCTTGGTCCACTGCCCCTGGAAGCAACATTTTTCCGACACTGCTCCCCAGCCCTGAAGACTGGCATCCGTTGTCAGAACCTCCCAATCTGAGATCCTAAAGGGTCTTCCTTTGTCCAGATGGGATGTCTGTAGCCACCAGGCTAATGACCTCCGTACTTACAGAGGAAGGACCATAGTCTGAGTTTTTATTGTCTGATATAACCCATTACACTTGGAATTTAGCATACTCCACCATGTCGAATGTCGACACCATTGATCCCATCACACGCATAGCTGCGTGAATGGATACAATTTGACTCTGTAGCAGCTCCTGAATCCTTGACTCTATTGTGGTCATTTTGTTCAGAGGTAAAAACACTCTCTGAAGACCAGAATTCAATACAGCCCCCAAGTGCGTCATACGTTGTGATGGAACCAGGGACAACTTTGCCCAATTTATGAGTCAACTGTGACACTGAAGCAATTCCTGAGACTGCACCAGGATTAATAGGTCGTAGAGGTATGGAAAACTCCTTATCCCTTGTCGACGGAGATAAGCCGCCATTACCATCATAATTGTGGTGAACACTCTGGGAGCTGTAGCCAGTCCAAATAGTAGGGCCTGAAACTGAAAGTGTTGCTGGAGGATAGCAAACCTGAGATAGCACTGATTGGACAGTGCTATAGGAACATGCAGGTAATCATCCTGGATATCAAGGGATACCATAAAATCCTCCGGCTCCATGGCCAAAATAATGGAAGGTAAAGTCTCCATATGAAACAGAGGCACCCAAATGTACTTGTTCAGCACCTTGAGATTGAGTATGGGCCGGAATTACCAATTTGGCTTCTGAACTAGAAACATGTTGGAATAGAAACCTTGTCCTTGTTGCGCGAGCACAGGGAATTGGAATTATCATCCCAGATTGAAGCAACTTCTGACCTGCCTGTTGTAAGGCCCTGGCCTTCGTTTGTACGGAAGATGGGCTGGTACAAAAGAACCTTTGTGGAGGGTGTTTCTTGCAGGCAAACGCATAACCATGAGAAACCGCTTCTTGCTCCCAGGCATCTGTGGTGGACTGCTGCCAGATCTGTGCAAAATGATGAAGTCTGCCTCCCACCCTGGAGTCCCCCAGGTGGAGGACCACACCATCAAGCTGATGGCTTATCTTCTGGCTTGGAAGCAGGCCCTCTGCTAATTGCTTTTTAGTCTTACCAGACTTGTCAGATTGGGACTGTTTGCCATAACCCTTCCCTTTTGCTTTTCCCTGGGTCCGAAAGGGCCGAAAAGCTGGAAACCTAGGTTTGGATTTGTGGGTTGAAGGAAACTTCACTTTCTTGGAGTCTGCCTCTGACTCCAAAATACTGTTTAATTCTTTACCAAAAAGAATATCTCCAGTAATAGGCAAAAGACTCTAGAACCTCCTTGGACTCTGAGTCAGCCTTCCATGTACGTAGCCAGACCGCTCTGTGTATCTACTTTGGGAGCCACTCCCTTTTTAAACAGTCCCCAGCTGGAAGAGGATAATGGGAATTTCATTTCCTTTGAATTCTAAACTTCTTACTGGGTGTGACCAAAGCCTCTTGCATAATCTCCGTCAACCGTTCTAACCCCGAAAATTCAGTTCTGACTGTTTTGGGATGTTTAAACACAGGAGCATTGGATTTTAACAAAGGGCTCTGCTGCATCCTATAAGGATAGAATGGCTTTCACAGCACTAATTAGCTCAGGTATAACCACTGAGCTGGGACCTTCATCCTCGTCTCTGTATGCAGACCCAGAATGCGAGGAATCCTCATCCTCCGAAGTGTCCCCATCTGAAACATGTGTAGACTGTGAAGATGTAGTTTCATGTTACCTTCCACAGGCCTTTCAGTCTGTTTTAGTTGAAAGGCTGCAGATTCCTGGACTGGATGTGATAAAACCCAGGGGGAATGTTTCATGTAAGAGTTAACAGGGTAACCTATCATTGGTATAGGAGCTGGCATTATGCGCTCAGCTACACCAAATAATGTCTGTGCAAACGTAGCCCATGGGGGTTCCATCTGAACGTGTGCCTGCCTAGGATTATTCAGGAGGCTTTGGTGAAAGCTAAAACAATTTGCACATAATCCATTCTGAACCAGATCCTGAGAGGTTAACCCAGCTTTGCAGGACAAACATGAAATCAGTGTTGGTGCTGCTGTGGAGAGTGTATCATCCTCACCCTTGCTGCTCTTAGACATGATAAACAAATCACACATTTGTATGGTGTTAACTACACAATTTGTGACTGAAATCAATTAATAGCTTGCTAAAGTGACATGCAATCCGATCCCTCCCTGCCTTGCACCAGCACTGAGGATCTGTATACATGACAGAAATAGTAAAGTCAGCAATCACACTAGCAATCAGTCACAAGTTATACATTAGTATAATAAGCAACATGAGCACATCATCAACTACAGATACATTTCAAGTATGTAGGAGAAACATATTACTGCATTACCTTATATAGGAAACTTAACGTATTCAGTCGCACAGCGAAAGAAACGGCATTAGTTTAAATACTCATATGCATCAGGCACTTATCCAACTACTCGTACCCAATACATTAGTGAACGCTGAGTGGATCCAGACGCAAATAGTCTACACAAACTCCAAGTGCACACAACAGTGAACATAGACGCCCAAGTGAAGACTGATGCACCAGTCACACAGACGCCTATGCTGTGATTGGGTCCTTTAGAAACACAGCATCTCAGACGGAAGCAGCAAATCAGTTCATGGCAGGAAACTCGGAGGAAACTGGTCATGAACCGGGGGAGGGGTGACCAGGTGAGCGTCTTACTCCCCACTGCTGACTTCAACCCCAGGGACACAGGCCTCACACTAATCCCTGGAGTCTATGATCCCTGGAACCTAGCACTGGTGTACTCGAGGTGGCAGCCGCGTCAGCAACTGTTCGGTAGTCTCCCGTACCCCCACGCTATGCGGAACTGACTCCTTACCTTCTCCCCATGCTCCGGCCACAGCCTGTTAACGTCATCTGGACTTGCTAGTACATCCAACACAGACGCCCGCCGAAACAGCACTGTACACATGGGTTAGCGTTCTTGCGACCCGGCGGGGAGTAACTCTTTCTGAGGTGCGTGTAAGATGCTTTTCAGAAAACTCGCTCAAGAAATGTAAGACTATAAAAATAAATGAAATAACAAGCTTAGGGCTGCCAAAATCAGCAACCCAAAGATCGTGGTCCGGCTCCTGCTACACCAACAAAAAAACTGAAATGCCCAAGCCAGAAGGCAGGGATATAGGGGACTGGCCCACTGCATTCTGGGAGGCAGAAAATAAGTTTTTAAACCTACCGGTAAATCTTTTTCTCCTAGTCCGTAGAGGATGCTGGGGACTCCGTAAGGACCATGGGGTATAGATGGGCTCCGCAGGAGACATGGGCACCGTAAAGAACTTTTAGTATGGTTGTGCACTGGCTCCTCCCTCTATGCCCCTCCTCCAGACCTCAGTTAGAGAAACTGTGCCCAGAGGAGATGGACAATATGAGGAAAGGATTTTGTAATCTAAGGGTAAGATTCATACCAGCCCACACCAACCACACTGTATAACCTGGAATATACGCAACCAGTTAACAGTATGAAACAAAAACAGCATCAGTCAAAGACTGATCTCAACTGTAACATAACCCTTACGTAAGCAACAACTATAAGTCTTGCAGATTTAGTGCACACTGGGACGGGTGCCCAGCATCCTCTACAAACTAGGAGAAAAAGATTTTACCGGTAGGTTTAAAATCTTATTTTCTCTTACATCCTAGAGGATGCTGGGGACTCCTTAAGGACCATGGGGATTATACCAAAGCTCCAAACCGGGCGGGAGTGCGCGGATAACTCTGCAGCACCGATTGAGCAAACATGAAGTCCTCATCAGCCAGGGTATCAAACGTGTTTGAACCCGACCAAGTAGCTGCTCGGCACAACTGTAATGCCGAGACGACTCGGGCAGCCGCCCAAGAAGAGCCCACCTTCCTAGTGGAATGGGCCTTTACCGAATTTGCTTACGGCAATCCAGCCGTAGAATGAGCCTGCTGAATCGTGTGACAGATCCAGCGAGCAATAGTCTGCTTAGAAGCAGGCGCGCCAACCTTGTTGGCTGCATACAGGACAAACAGAGCCTCTGTCTTCCTAACCCTAGCCGTCCTGGCAACATAGATTTTTAAGGCCCTGACTACATCCAGGGACTTGGAATTCTCCAAGTCACTTCTAGCCACAAGTACCACAATAGGTTGGTTCATATGAAATGAAGAAACCACCTTACGCACAAATTGAGGACGAGTCCTCAATTCCGCTCTATCCACATGAAAAATCAAGTAGGGGCTCTTGTGAGACAAGGCCGCCAACTCAGACACCCGCCTTGCAGATGCCAAGGCTAATAACATGACCACCTTCTAGGTGAGAAATTTTAATTCAATCGTTTGAAGGGGTTCAAACCAGCGTGATTTAAGGAACTGTAACACCACGTTAAGGTCCTATGGTGCCACTGGTGGCACAAAAGGAGGCTGGATGTGCAGCACTCCCTTTACAAAAGTCTGGACTTCTGGGAGAGAAGCCAATTCCTTCTGAAAGAATATAGATAGGGCCGAAATCTGTACCTTAATGGAGCCTAACTTTAGGCCCATATCCACTCTTGTCTGTAGGAAGTGGAGAAAACGGTCCAGATGGAAATCTTCCGTAGCAACATTCTTGGTTTCACACCAAGATACATACTTCCTCCAGATACGGTGATAATGCTTCACCGCTACCTCCTTCCTAGCCTTTATCAGAGTACGGATAACTTCCTCCGGAATACCTTTCTCCGCTAGGATTCGGTGTTCAACCGCCATGCCGTCAAACGCAACCGTGGTAAGTCTTGGAACATGCAAGGCCCCTGCTGCAACAGGTCTTCCCTGAGAGGAAGAGACCACGGATCTTCTGTGAGCATCTCCTGAAGATCCGAATACCAGGCCCTTTGAGGCCAATCTGGAACACTGAGTATTGTCTGTACTCTTTTTCGTCTTATGATTCTCAGCACTTTTGAGATGAGAGGCAGAGGAGGGAACACACAGACTGACAAACACCCATGGTGTCACTAGGGCGTCTACCGCTACTGCCTGAGGGTCCCTTGACCTGGCACAATACCTCTGAAGGTTTTTGTTGAGGCATGACGCCATCATGTCTATTTAAGGAAGTCTCTGCAAAGACCTCTTGATGAAGTCCCCACTCTCCTGGATGAAGATCGTGTCTGCTGAGGAAGTCTGCTTCCCAGTTGTCAACTCCCGGTATGAAGACTGCTGACAGAATGCTTACATGATCTTCCGCCCAGCGCAGAATTCTGGTGGCTTCCGCCATTGCCACTCTGCTCCTTGTCCCGCCTTGGTGGTTTACATGAGCCACAGCTGTGACGTTGTCTGATTAAATCAGAACTGGAAGGTCACGAAGAAGATACTCCGCTTGACGTAGGCCATTGTATATGGCCCTCAATTCCAGCATGTTGATGTGTAGACAAGCCTCCTGGCTTGACCATAGACCTTGAAAATGTCTTCCTTTTGTGACTGCACCCCATCCTCTGAGGCTCGCATCCGTGGTCACCAGAACCCAGTCTTGAATGCCGAACCTGCGACCCTCTAGAAGGTGAGCACTCTGCAGCCACCACAGGAGAGACATCCTGGCCCTGGGGGACAGGCTTATCCTTTGATGTAGTTGCAGATGGGACCCTGACCACTTGTCCAGAAGGTCCCACTGAAACGTCCTCGCATGGAACCTGCCGAAGGGGATGGTCTCGTAGGCTGCCACCATTTTTCCCAGAACTCGAGTGCATTGATGAACAGACACTCTTTTTGGTTTTAGCAGGTCCCTGACCATGTTCTGGAGATCCTGGGCTTTATCCATTGGTAGAAAAACCCTCTTCTGTTCCGTGTCCAGAATCATGCCTAGGAATGTTAGTCGAGTCGTTGGAATCAACTGCAACTTTGGCAGATTGAGAATCCAACCGTGTTGTTGTAACACTCTCAGGGAGAGCGACACGCTTTTCAGCAATTGATCTCTCAATCTCGCTTTTATCAGGAGATCGTCCAAGTACGGGATAATTGTGACTCCCTGCCTGCGCAGGAGCACCATCATTTCCGCCATCATTTTGGTGAAAATTATCGGGGCCGTGGAAAGCCCAAACGGCAACGTCTGAAACTGGTAATGACAGTCCTGTACCGCGAACCTCAGGTACTCCTGATGAGGAAGAAATATGTGGACATGAAGGTAGGCATCCTTCACGTCCAGCGACACCATAAAATCCCCTCCTTCCAGACTGGATATCACAGCCCGGAGTGATTCCATCTTCAATTTGAACTTTTTTCAGTACAGGTTTAGGGATTTTAGATTTAAAATGGGTCTGACCGAATCATCCGGCTTCGGGACCACGAACAGGGTTGAATAGTACCCTTTCCCCTGTTGGACCAGGGGAACCTTGACAATCACTTGCTGTTGACACAGCTTTTGAATTGCATCTAATACTACTTCCCACTCCGAGGAAGAGGCTGGCAAGGCCGACTTGAAAAATTGGCGTGGGGGCACCTCTTCGAACTCCAGTTTGTAACCTTGGGATACAATTTCCAACGTCCAAGGATCCACGTCTGATAGAACCCAGACCTGGCTGAAGAGTCGAAGACGTGCCCCCACCGGCGCGGACTCCCTCACTGGAACCCCAGCGTTATGCGGTGGATTTAGCAGAAGCCGGGGAGGACTTCTGCTCCTGGAAACTAGCCAAAGCAGGTGTTCTCTTACCTCTGCCCTTACCTCTGGCGAGGAAAGAGGAGCCCCGACCTCTTCTGGACTTATGCCACCGAAAGGACTGCATCTGATATTGTGGAGTTTTCTTTTGCTGTGGGGGAACAAAAGGAAAAAATTTGGATTTACCCGCGGTAGCTGTGGAAAACCAGGTCCGCGAGACCATCCCCAAACAAAACTTCACCATTGTAAGGTAAAACCTCCATATCCTTCTTTGAGTCGGCATCACTCGACCATTGGCGGGTCCACAGAGCTCGTCTTGCCGAAACTGCCATGGAGTTGGCTCTGGAACCAAGCACACCACGTCTCTTTGAGCGTCTCTCATATATAAGACTGCGTCTTTAATGTGACCTAAAGTCAGTAAAATTTTATCCTTGTCCAGGGTATCAATGTCAGCTAATAAGGTATCTGTCCACGCTGCCACTGCGCTACAAACCCATGCCGTTGCTATTGCCGACCTGAGCAAAGCACCCATATGTGTATTAATAGATTTTAAGGTAGTCTCCTGTCTACGATCCGCAGGATCCTTGAGGGCTGCGGTGTCTGGAGACGGTAGCGCCACCTTCTTGGACAGAGGTGTTAAAACCTTGTCCACCCTGGGCGAGGATTCCCACCGTACCCTGTCCTTTGCAGAGAAAGGATACGCCATAAGGATACGCCAAGGGAATGGGCAGTTTTTTGTCTGGAGTTTCCCAAGCTTTTTCAAATAATTAGTTCAGTTCATGAGATTGGGGAAAGGTTACCTCCGGTTTCTTTTCCTTATACATGCGCTACCTCGTGTCAGGGACAGAGGGGTCATCTGTGATATGCAAAACATCTTTTATTGCAATAATCATTTAATGAATACTTTTGGCCACCTTTGGGTGTAACCTTGCCTCATCATAGTCGACATTGGAGTCAGAATCTGTGTCGGTATCAGTGTCTGCTATTTGGGATAGGGGACGCTTTTGAGACCCCGACGGGCTCTGTGATCCAGTCAAATCTGTGGATTGACTCCCTGCTGTTTCCCTGGACTCAGCTTTGTCCATTCTCTTATGTAATAAGGTCACGTTTGCATTTAAAATATTCCACATATCATACCAATCATGAGTCGGCATTGCCGACGGACACACCATAATCATCTGCTCCTCCTTGGATGAGCCTTCCGCTTCAGACATGCCGACACACGCGTACCGACACCCCCACAGGGATATATCTATAAGGGGACAGTTCCCCAACAAGGCCCTTTGGAGAGACAGAGAGAGAGTATGCCAGAACACACCCAGCGCCAACTGACACTGGAACCAATTCCCAGATAAAGCGCTTTTATATATATATTAAATGTGATATACACTCACTGCGCCTACATGTGCCCCCCCCCCCTTCTCTCTCTTTCAGCCCTGTGTCACCGTTCTGCAGGGGAGAGTCCGGGGAGCCAGCTTCTCTGCAGTGCTCTGGGGAATGTATATATCTACTGCCTCCGCAGCCCATATATAAAAAAATGCCAGAGGTTTATATTGCTGTTCACGGCGCCCCCTCTATGCCCTGCACCCATCAGTGCCTGTCAGTGTGTAATGTGTGGGAGCAATGGGAAGGTCTGAAGTCTTCTGCCGCCTTTGAAGTCTTTTATCTTCTATCTTCCGGCTCTGCGAGGAGGAGGACGGCGCGGCTCTGGTACGAACTGCGGGGGGAGACCTGTGTTCCGATCCCTCTGGAGCTAATGGTGTCCAGTAGCCTAAGAAGCAGAGCCTATCATTTAAGTAGGTCTGCTTCTCTCTCCTCAGTTCCACGATGCAGGGAGCCTGTTGCCAGCAGTGCTCCCTGAAAATAAAAAAACCTAACAAAATTATTTTATCAGAGAAACTCAGTAGAGCTCCCCTGTAGTGCACCCAGTCTCCTCTGTGCACAGGATCTAACTGAGGTCTGGAGGAGGGGCATAGAGGGAGGAGCCAGTGCACACCCATACTAAAAGTTATTTTATTAAGAAAAAGTTCTTTAATTAAGAAAGTTCGTTTATTATTAAAGTTTTATTATTATGAGATACACCAGAGAGTGTGGGGAGGAGACTGGTCAGATCTCTGGGCTGGTAACACACAGTGACATGATGTGAGGGAGAGCAGGAGTATAATAGGGGCTGATGGCTCCTGATGTATGAGATACACCAGAGAGTGTGGGGAGGAGACTGGTCAGATCTCTGGGCTGGTAACACAGTGACATGATGCGAGGAGGAGAGCAGGACTATAATAGGGACTGATGGCTCCTGATGTATGAGATACACCAGAGAGTGTGGAGAGGAGACTGGTCAGATCTCTGGGCTGGTAACACACAGTGACATGATGTGAGGGGAGAGCAGGAGTATAATAGGGGCTGATGGCTCCTGATGTATGAGATACAACAGAGAGTGTGGGGAGGAGAATGGTCAGATCTCTGGGCTGGTGACACACATTGACATGATGTGAGGGGAGAGCAGGAGTATAATAGGGGCTGATGGCTCCTGATGTATGAGATACACCAGAGAGTGTGGGAGGAGACTGGTCAGACCTCTGGGCTGGTAACACACAGTGACATGATGTGAGGGGAGAGCAGGAGTATAATAGGGGCTGATGGCTCCTGATGTATGAGATACACCAGAGAGTGTGGGGAGGAGAATGGTCAGATCTCTGGGCTGGTGACACACATTGACATGATGTGAGGGGAGAGCAGGAGTATAATAGGGGCTGATGGCTCCTGATGTATGAGATACACCAGAGAGTGTGGGGAGGAGACTGGTCAGATCTCTGGGCTGGTAACACACAGTGACATGATGTGAGGGGAGAGCAGGAGTATAATAGGGCAGATACATTTCCCTCATTAGTTTGTACTGACAGAGGAGAGTGTAGGATAAGAGATTGCTGTAGTGACTGATAAAGGAGAATATGTGATTCTTTTCTGTAATAAGTGTTTATTACTCACCTGTGCTGATATCTGTAGGGATTTCCTCCTCCTTACACTGCTGATCACCCTTCAGATACGTCTCTTCTTCTCCCTCTAGATCTTCAGCCTTTATATCAGTCACATACGTCTCTTCTTCTCCCTCTAGATCTTCTGCCTTTATATCAGTCACATACGTCTCTTCTCCCCCTATATCTTCTGCCTTTATATCAGTCACATACGTCTCTTCTTCTTCCTCTATATCTTCTGCCTTTATATCAGTCACATACGTCTCTTCTTCTCCCTCTGTATCTTCTGTCTCTATATCAGTCACATACGTCTCTTCTTCTCCCTCTATATCTTCTGCCTTCATATCAGTCACATACGTCTCTTCTTCTCCCTCTATATCTTCTGCCTTCATATCAGTCACATACGTCTCTTCTTCTCCCTCTATATCTTCTGCCTTTATATCAGTCACATACGTCTCTTCTTCTTCCTCTATATCTTCTGCCATTATATCAGTCACATACGTCTCTTCTTCTTCCTCTATATCTTCTGCCTTTATATCAGTCACATACGTCTCTTCTTCTCCCTCTATATCTTCTGCCTTTATATCAGTCACATAAGTCTCTTCTTCTCCCTCTATATCTTCTGCCTTTATATCAGTCACATACGTCTCTTCTTCTCCTTCTATGTCTTCTGTTTTAATATCAGACAGACGTTCTACCTAAAACACACAAAAAAACCCACTATAATGATATTTGCATACAGTCAGTTTAAACTGAGGTGAAAAATAGTTATGGTAGACTTACCGTTGATAACTCTATTTCTCCTAAGTCCACAGTATCCACAGGATATACATTTGGATATGAGGTAGCGTCAGCGGATTGGCACCAACGATCAAAAGCTTTCGGCCTCCCAGAATGCAACAGGCCAGTCCCCTAAATCCCCCCCTCATGGCTCAAGTAATTCAGTTGTTTTCCAAAGCTCAAGGCAGAAGCATCATAATGAGCCCTAATCAGGCGAGAAGAACACACATGCACACCCTTCCGTACAAGATGGAAGATGTTAGTAGGTGAAAGGATCCTCAAATCAGGTGCGTCAGGGTGGGATCCCTGTGGATACTGTGGACTAAGGAGAAAGAGTTATCAACGGTAAGTCTACCATAACTATAATTTCTCCTGCAGGGTCCACGGGTTATCCACAGGATAACATTGGGATGTCCCAAAGCAAATTTAGTGGGTGGGACGCTCCTGATTGGACAAGAGAATCTTTTGCCTGAATTCAGCGTTCTGCGGTATTAAAGGCATAATGTCTAATGAATGTGTTAATGGAAGACCATGTGGCTGCCTTACATATCTGTTTAGGTGAAGCACCACGTTGTGTTGCCCATGACGGACCTACCTTACGAGTAGAGTGAGCAGAGATATTAGCCAGAATAGGGAGTTCAGCTTGAGAATATGCTTCTGAAATAGTCATCCGAAGCCACCTCGCCAGTGTCTGCTTGTCAGCAGGCCATCCTCTCTTGTAAAATCTGTAGAGAACAAAGAGAGTGTCTGTCTTTCTGATGGCACTGATATGATCCACGTAGATCCTTAAGGCACGAACTATGTCCAATGATGCATCTTCCGCAGAAAAGTCCGTCCCTTGGAAGGCTGGGAAAATAATTTCTTTGTTAAGATGGAATTTAGACACCACTATAGCAAGATAACAAGATTTGGTTCTAAGAACCGCTTATCTGGATGAAAAATCAGAAATGGAGGACGACATAATAATGCCCGTATCGGACACTCTTCTAGCTGAAGCAACAACCAGTAGAAAGAGAGCTTTAGCTGTCAACCATTTAAGATCCACCTGCTTTAGTGTTTCAAATGAAGCAACTTGAAGTGCCTTTAGGACTAAACTTATATCTCAAGGCACTGCAGGGAGGTTGGATGTGAAGCGTTTCCTGGAAGAAAGTGCAAACATCCTGCAGGTTAGCAATTTTCTTTTGGAACCATACAGACAATGCTGACTCCTGAACTTTCAAGGAAGCCACATGTGGTCCTTTGTCCATTCCTGCCTGAAGGAATGTTAGGACTCTGAAAGACCAAGGGTCAAATTTCCGGTCACTGCACCACTGAATATAGGCTTGCCATATTCGGTGATAAATGCGAGCTGAGGAAGGTTTCCTTGCTCTAAGCATTGTTTGAATTACCTGTTGTGAGAATCCTCTTGCTTTCATAATGGAAGTCTCAAGAGCCACGCCGTCAAAGACTGCCGATCCACATGTTTGTGAAAAAAAAGACCCTGAGACAGCAGATCTGGATGTTGAGGGAGTAGAAATGGAGCATCCATCGACATCCTTTGCAGATCTGTGTACCAATGTCTTCTGTGCCAAGCCGGAGCTATTAGTATCACGGTGCCCTTTCCCTGTTTTTTATCTCGCATCACCCTAGGTAACAGGGCGATTGGTGAAAACACATAGGCCAGACAAAATTCCCATCTCACTGACATCCACAAAGGTCGTCCTGGGATCCTTTGTTCTTGACCAGTACGCATGAACTTTATTCTTCTGACGGGATGCCATGAGATCTATCTCCGGTAACATCCACTTGTCTACCAGAATCTGGAACACCTCGGGGTGTAAGGCCCATTCATTTGCATGAATGGCGTGTCGACTGAGAAAATCTGCTTCCCAATTTAGGACTCCCGGAAAAAACACTGCAGACAAGGCTGGATGATGAAGTTCTGGCCACCTTAACGTGCGGCTTACATCCTTCACTGCTTTTTGGCTACGACTTCCTCCTTGATGATTGAGGTATGCTACTATTGTTGCATTGTCCGAGCGAATTTCAACTGGTTTCCCTTGAAGAATGTCCTTTGCCTGAATGAGTGCTATATAAATGGCCCGAAGTTCCAATATATTTATTGTCAGGCAACTGTCTTTCTTGGGCCACTGCCCTTGGAAGCAACTTCTTCCTGACACTGCTCCCCAACCCTGAATACAGGCATCTGTTGTCAGAATTTCCCAATATGATATTCAAAAGGGTCTCCCTTTGTCCAGATGGGTTGTCTGCAGCCACCAGGCTAATGATCTCCTTAATTCCAGAGGAAGGACTATAGTCAGAGTTTTTATTGTCTGATGAAAACCATTCCATTTGGAAAGGATCAGACATTGTAGAGGCATCGAATGGAACTGAGCATATTTCACCATGTCGCATGTCAACACCATCAAACTCATCACACACACTGCTGCGTGAGTGGATACCCTTTGACTGTGTAGTAGCTCCTGAATCCTTTACTGAATTTTGTACATTTTATTCAGAGGTAAAATTATTCTCTGAAGACCCGAATCCAACACAGCCCCCAAGTCAAAAAAATGTATTTGCACCTGGCGCTAATCACTAAACCCAGTGAAAGCAGCTGAACTCTGAGGGATGATCCGAAAAACCCTCCAAGAAAGAATATACAGACAAAGAATGAGACAGCGCTACCCACTTTGGTTATGAGATTTAAATTTATCTTTTTATAATGTACATACACAAAGATGACAAAAAAGAAATAAATATAATAAATACAAACAAAAAGATACCGGCCAGTATCACATTAATGATTAATCAAATAAAAATATAATCATAAAATATAATTCTTCTTAAAAATTGCCCTAGCAAATTGATGACAAGATTATAAATAGCTCTGGACTTTATAATGGTAAGTGCTATGCTAACAGTCCCGGTAATTAGCACAATGATTTACTATACCCCAATGAGCGAACATATATTTCCTTATCCGAGCAGCCTTTCAATCATCCATATCTGGCACAATTCTCCCAGCCCAGATGGAAGGAGCACACTTTTAAAATAATGTCCTATAAGATTTGTAAAGATAGACAGCCAATTTCCAGTGACAGAAGCAGAGTTAGTAGATTAGCTTAGCCCTTTTTTTGCATTGATCCAGGATTAGTGCACATATAGCCAACGCACTCAAAATAGATGTTATCCTTTCTGGCTGCACAAGCTAGCAGCATATGAATCAAAGGGTCACCAAAGCTTCATTTCACTCTTAACCCTGTGCACTGGGGTATGAGTGATGACAGCTCATCGGCCGGTAAATGTAAGTTGTGAGCTCTCCACCTGGTATTGCAAGGGGTGAGAGGCTTACTCTTTAACTCACGGTACTTTGTCTTTATCCCTCTCAAACGCGTTTTTCCGCCTCAGGGTCCGTTTTCAGTGGCTTCATCAGTGTCAGATCAAGCGCTCAAGTGAGTAATCCGCTGTGACGGAACCAGGGACGACTTTGCCCAATTTATGAGCCAACCGTGTCTCTGTAAACAAGCTATTGTCTGTTGCAGATGACACTGAAGCAATTCCTCAGATTGTGCCAGGATTAATAGGTTGTAGAGGTATGGAAAACTCCTTATCCCTTGCCGACGGAGATAAGCCGCCATTACCACCATAATTTTGCTGAATACTCTAGGAGCTGTGTCCAGTCCAAATGGTAGGGCCTGAAACTGAAAATATTGCTGGAGGATAGCAAACCTGAGATAGCACTGATAGGACAGTGCTATAGGAACATGCAGGTAATCATCCTGGATATCTAGAGATACCATCAAATCCTCCAGCTCCATGGCCAAAATAATGGAACGTAAAGTTTCCATATGAAACCGAAGCACCCAAATGTACTTGTTCAGCATCTTGAGAATGAGTATGGTCGATCTCAATTTTCTGTTTCTGAACTAGAAACAGGTTGAAATAAAAACCTTGGGGCAAATTTACTAAGATGGGAGTTCTATTTAAGATGGGATGTTGCCCATAGCAACCAATCAGATTACAGGTATTATCTTCTAGAAGGTGCTAGATAAATGAGAAGTAGAATCTGATTGATTGCTATGGGCAACATCCCATCTTAAATAGAACTCCCATCTTAGTAAATTTACCCCCTTGTCCTCATTGTGCAGGGGAACTGGAATTATCACTCCTGACTGAAGCAACTCCTGAAATAGCCCTGATCTTCGTTTCCAATGAAGATGGGCTGGTACAAAAAAAACCTTTGAGGAGGGTGTTTCTTGAAAGCAAACGCATAACCGTGAGATACCGCTTCTTGCACCCAGGCATCTATGGTGGACTGCTGTCAGACATGTGCAAAATGAAGAAGTCTGCCTCCCACCCTGGGGTCCTCCAGGTGGAGGACCACACCATCAGGCTGATGGCTTATCTTCTGACTCTGGTAGCCCAATGCTTTTTAGTCTTCCCAGACTTGTCAGATTGGGACTGTTTAGCATAACCCTTTCCTTTTCCTTGAGTTCAAAAGGGCAGAAAAGCTGGAAACCTAGGTTTGGATTTGTGTGTGGAAGGAAACTTCACTTTCTTGGAGTCTGCCTCTGACTACAAAATAATGTTTAATTCTTTACCAAAAAGAATATCTCTAGTAAAAGGCAAAGACTCTAGAACCTCCTTGGACTCTGAGTCAGCTTCCCATGTACGTAGCCAGACCGCTCAGCGAGCTGCTACTGCTGAGGCTGATGCTCGAGAGACAATAGTACCCATGTCCAAGGCTGCTTCTTCCATAAACATAGCCGTCTGTTTAATATGTGCAATATGGGATTTTTGCTCTCTAGATGCCAATGAAAGATCATCCTCCAATGCATCAGCCCAGGCCACCACTGCTTTTGCCATCCAGGCTGAAGCCATGGCTGGTCTTATGACTGCCTCAGACAGGAAGAAAATGGTTTTAAAAAACCCCATCTATTTTCCTATCCATGACATCATTTAATGATGTTGAAGGCAGAGGTAATGTAGATTTTCACACCAGTTGAACAACGTGTATCAACTTTGAGAGCCACCTCTCTTTATAAACAGTCCCCACCTGGAAGAGGATAATGGGAATTCCTTTTCTTTGGAATTCTAAACTTCTTACTGGGTGTTACCCAAGCCTCTTGCATAATTTCCGTCAGCTGCTCTGACCCAGGAAATTCAGTCCTGTTTTGGGACGTTTAAACACAGGTGCCTTGAATTTTAACAAAGGCTCTGCTGCTTCTTGTAAGGATAGAAAGGCCTTCATAGCACTAATTAGCTCAGGTTTGTCCACTGAGCTGAGACCTTTATCCTCATCTCTGTATGCAGACCCAGAGTGCGATGAGTTCTCATCCTCCGAGGTATCCCCATCTGAAACATGTGTAGACTGTGAAGATGTTGTTTCATGTCTATCTGATTTACTTTCCATCAGCCTTTCAGCCTGTTTTTGTTAAATGGCTGCAGATACCTGTACTGATATGATAAACCCCAGGTGGAATGTTGCATGTAAGGGTTAATAGTATAACCTAACCCTGGTATGGGAGATGGCATTATCCACTCAGCTATACTGGATAATGACTGTGCAAACGTAGCACATGGGGGCTCCATTTCAACCTGTGCCTGCCTCGGATTATTTAAGAAGCTTTGGTGAGAGCTAAAACAATTTGCACATAATCCATTTTGAACCAAATCCTGAGAGGTTACAAGACAAACATGAAATTAGTGTTGGTGCAACTGTGGAGAGTGTATTCTCCTCACACTTGCCTCTTTTAGACATGATAAACAAATCACACATCTGTACACAATTTGTGACTGAAATCACTTTAAAACTTATTAAAGTGACATACAATCCGATCCCTCCCTGCTTTGCACCAGCATTGAGGATTGAAATACACAAAAAACTGACAGAATTATAGTAAAGTCAGCAATCATACAAGCAATCAGTCACAGGTTATACATTGGTATAGTAAGCAATATGAGCACATATTCAACTACAGACACATTTCAGGTATATATGAGAAACATTACTGCATTACCTTATATAGGACTTTAAACGTATTCTAGAACAGCGAAAGAAACAGCAGTAATACTTTACAGACTCATATGCATCAAGCACTTACAGTATTCAAATATTCATACTTAAAGGTAGACAGAGACTCAGTGCTGTATCACCTGGCTCAGGAGAGTGGGATACAGGGAGACGTCACCCCGCTTCCAGGATCGATCAATACGTTAGTGAACGCTGAGTGGATCTAGACGCTATTAGTGACCTACAGTGAACAGACGCCCAAATGAACACCGACGCACAAGTCACACAGCCGCCTAAGCTGCGACTGGGTCCTTTAGATACAAAGCGTCTCAGACGGAAGCAGGAAATCAATTCATGGTGGGAAACTCGGAGGAAACTGGTCATGAACCGGGAGAGCATCTTACTCCCCAATGCTGACATCAACCCCAGGGATCCCAGCCTTATACTACTCCTGGAGCCTATAATACCTGAGGCCTAGCGCTGGTGCACCCAGGGTGGCAGCCGCGTCAGAGACTGTTTGATAGTCTCCTCCCAAAACAGTGCGGCTGTGTCTCGCGTTTCCCCGCTTAACAGAACCGATGCCTTACCTATTCCCTGTGCTCCGGGCACAGCCTGGTAATGTCTGCTGGACTTGCTAGTACATCCTACACAGACGCCCTCCGAAACAGCAATGTACTCATGCGTAAGTGTTTTTGCGACCCGGCAGGAATTGTTGGAGCGACTCTTTCTAAGGTACGAATCACTCAAAAAAGAGTAAGACTCTAAAATAAAAAAACAGAAGCCCTCTGACCATGGTCTGGCTCCTGCCGCACCAAACAAAAAACTGATTTGCCTGATGTAGGCGATAGAATAGGATATAGGCCCATTGCATTCTGGAAGGCCAAAAGCTTTGATCGTTGGTGCCAATCCGCTGTCGCTGCCTCATGTCCCAAAGTTATACTGTGGATAACCTGTGGACCCTGCAGGAGAAAGTATAACATCAGTGCAAAATACACACACAGCGTCTTTACAGATCAGAGGGACAGTAACTTTGGTATATGGGCGAGACCCTAAATCCCACCTACCTGATCCTCCTGTGCGGTCCTGTGATTCTCCTCTGTACAATCCTGGGAATACAGAGGACGGGGACATCTCTCTGGGGTATCTCTGTTACTGGGCCCATCTGTAGGAGACACACAGTGACTGAGTACAGTATATATATATATATATATATATATATGTGATTATCAGATGATGTGTGTATATAGGGGACCCCCATACCTGCTCTCCCCTGTACAATACATGACAGTCTCCTCTTACCCAGTGATGTGAGGGGCCGGTGATTCTCCATCATCACGTCCTTGTATAGACCCCTGTGTTCCTCTATATACTCCCTCTCCTGCATGGAGACATAGACAGTGACATCCTGACACCTTATATGAACCTGACACACACAGTGATACAGTCATCACCCAGACACATCCCCTGGTGTTACTGTATAATACCCCATTCCCAGCAGTCACCTCTCCAGTCATCACCCAGACACATCCACTGGTGTTACTGTATAATGTCCCATTCCCAGCAGTCACCTCTCCAGTCATCACCCAGACACGTCCCCTGGTGTTAATGTATAATGTCCCATTCCCAGCAGTCATCTCTCCAGTTATCACCCAGACACATCCCCTGGTGTTACTGTATAATGCCCCATTCCCAGCAGTCACCTCTCCAGTCATCACCCAGACACATCCCCTGGTGTTACTGTATAATACCCCATTCCCAGCAGTCACCTCTCCAGTCATCACCCAGACACATCCACTGGTGTTACTGTATAATGTCCCATTCCCAGCAGTCACCTCTCCAGTCATCACCCAGACACGTCCCCTGGTGTTACTGTATAATGTCCCATTCCCAGCAGTCATCTCTCCAGTTATCACCCAGACACATCCCCTGGTGTTACTGTATAATGTCCCATTCCCAGCAGTCACCTCTCCAGTCATCACCCAGACACGTCCCCCGGTGTTACTGTATAATGTCCCATTCCCAGCAGTCACCTCTCCAGTCATCACCCAGACACATCCCCTGGTGTTACTGTATAATGTCCTATTCCCAGCAGTCACCTCCCCAGTCAACACCCAGACACATCCCCTGGTGTTACTGTATAATGTCCCATACCCAAAAGTCACCTCTCCAGTCAGCAGCTGAATCGTCTTGTTGGCGAGTTCCAGGATCTTTTGGTTATTGTGTCTCATGTATCAGTGAGTGAGGTGGAGGCACAGTGATAGGGCTCTGGGTTCTGCTCAGTCCCTCTAACACAATGCGATCGGATGTCTTCTTTACCACTGTTTAACCCTGTGAAATAGGGGAGACATCAATATCCCTGTAAATACTGCCAGATCCCCTCACCTCCCTGTATTATAACTATAGATATAAGTGATATCACTGTGATGCTCCCAGATCCCCCCACCTCCCCAGTCATGTCCCTGTATTATTACTATAGATGTAAGTGATGTCACTGTGACACTCCCAGATCCCATCACCTCCCCAGTCATGTCCCTGTATTATTACTATAGATATAAATGACGTCACAGTGACACTCCCAGGAGTGTGATATACATTTTCTTCATACTGCTCCAATTATCATCTGTTACACATGCCAGGGATATTATGGTCTCTGCTTTAATATATCCTAAAATTTTAGCAAAATTTTCAATCTCCACAATTACATATAATAAAACAAATAGTAATAATAATAATAATAATAATAATAATAACGACACTAAAGGCTGCACCCCAGTATAAAAATAATAACACATGTCTTTAAAAGCAGGACACCTCAGACCATTTATCCTCTATTGTAGGATATCACCACCACTCACAATGTATAATAACAATACCAGGACACCACAAGTTGCTGTCCCTGTATAATAATAACAGTACACAAAAACCTGCTCCCTCTGTATAACACTAATAACAAGAGGACACCACAGGCTGCAACCAATGCAAAATAATGATAATAATAGGACACCACAGGCTGCTCCCACTGTATAATACTTATAATAATAATAATATTAATAATAATAATAATAATAATAATAATAACAAAAACAACAACTGGACACCATAAGCTGCTCCTCCTGCATAATAATAATAATAATAGGACACCACAGGCTGCTCACCCTGTATAATAATAATGAGGACACCACAGGCTGCTCCTCCTGTATAATAATAATATTAATAATAATACACCACAGGCTACTCCTCCTGTAAAATAATAATAATAACTGGACACCACAGGGTGCTCCCCCTGTATAATAATAATAATAACAGGACACCACAGGCTGCTCCCCCTGTATAGTAATAATAACAGGACACCACAGGCTGCTCCCCCTGTCTAATAATAATTACAGGACACCACAAGCTGCTCCCACTGTATAATAATAATAATAACAGGACACCACAGGCTGCTCCCCCTGTACAGTAAGACGCCATTACCTGATCTCCACAGACACTGGGAGGCTGCAACAGGCGATGAAAACTCACTTCCTGTATATGGACCGCACAGTACGGAAGTAAGGTGGAACGCACAGGCCGGAAGTAGGGCATGATTGGCAAAGGCTGCTTACGGGTTACTAGCCCCTCCCCTCCTTCACCACGCCCTCTGTAATTACTATTAACATAAATGTCCTCATTGCGGAGTGCCGGCGGCCATTTTCTTGTAGACCAGTCCGGCAGCAGCAATAGGATTCCTGGCCGTGTAGTGACGTCAGGAGCGGCGGCCATTTTCCCCTGGTCTGAGCTCCGCCTTCCTTCTATCATTCCCACAAGGCAGCAGGAGCAGAGAGCAGCCATTGCTGTGTCTGGCAGCAGGTAATGATATTATTATTATTATTATTCTATAGACTGAGCAGCTCTGGTGTCAGGTTCTGTACTACAGGGGGAGCAGCCTCTGGTGCCTTGTTATAGTGCAGCTGGAGCAGCCTCTGGTGCTGCATTATCCCTGTACAGGTGGCTGACACTCTAGTGTCCTATTACTGTAATACAGGTGGTGCAGACCCCGCCGTTACCGTAATACAGGTGGAGCAGACCCCGCCGTTACCGTAATACAGAGGGCGCACATTCCGCCATTACCGTGATACAGGTGGCGCAGACCCCGCCGTTACCGTAATACAGGTGGAGCAGACCCCGCCGTTACCGTAATACAGAGGGCGCACATCCCGCCATTACCGTGATACAGGTGGCGCAGACCCCGCCGTTACCGTAATACAGTTGGCGCAGACCCCGCCGTTACCGTAATACAGAGAGCGCACATCCCGCCATTACCGTGATACAGGTGGCGCAGACCCCGCCGTTACCATTATTCTATACATATAATGGCATTGTACTATACAGGGGAGCGCTATGTGTTGTCCTACTCTACAGGGGGAGTGACCTGTGTTGCCCTTTTATACAGGGGGAGGTGCCTGTGGTGTCTTGTTACTATATTAATATAGGGTGAGCGGCATGTATTGTCTTTCTATACAGAAGGAGTGGCCTGTGTTGTCATAATATACAGGAGTAGCATCCTGTGTTGTCATAATATGCAGGGGGAGCGGCCTGTGTTGTCATAATATACAGGTGTAGCATCCTTTGTTGACATAGTATACAGGGGGAGCAGCCTGTGTTGTCATAGTATACAGGAGGAGTGGCCTGTGTTGTTATAAAATACAGTGGGTAGCATCCTGTGCTGTTTTAGTATACTGGTGTAGCATCCTGTGCTGTCATAGTATACAGGGGGAGCGGCCTGTGTTGTCATAATATACAGGTGTAGCATCCTGTGTTGACATAGTATACAGGAGGAGCATCCTGTGTTGTCATAATATACAGGGGTAGCATCCTGTGTTGTCAAAGTATACAGGGGGAGCGGCCTTTGTTGTCATAATAGAAGGAGGGGTAGCCTGTGTTGTTATAATATACAGGGGTAGCATCCTGTGTTGTCATAATATACAGGGGGAGCTGCCTGTGTTGACATAGTATACAGGGGGTGCAGTCTGTGCTGTCATAGTATACAGGGGGAGCGGCCTGTGTTGTCATAATATGCAAGGGTAGCATTCTGTGCTGTCAAAGTATACAGGGGGAGTGGCCTTTGTTGTCATAATAGACAGGAGGACTGAGAAGGACCCAGAGCCCAATCACGGTGCCTCCACCTCACTCACTGATACATGAGAGACACAGTGACCAGAAGATCCTTGAACTCACTAACAAGATCATTTAGCTGCTGACTGGAGAAGTGACTGCTGGGAATGGGACATTATACAGTAACACCAGGGGATGTGTCCGGGTGATGACTGGAGAGGTGACTGCTGGGAATGGGGAATTATACAGTAACGCCAGGGTACGTGTCTGGGTGATGACTGCAGAGGTGACTGCTGGGAATGGGACATTATAGAGTGACACCTGGGGACGTGTCTGGGTGATGACTGGAGAGGTGACTGCTGGGAATGGGACATTATACAGTAACACCAGGGGATGTGTCTGGGTGATGACTGGAGAGGTGACTGCTGGGAATGGGACATTATACAGTAACACCAGGGGATGTGTCTGGGTGATGACCGGAGAGGTGACTGCTGGGAATGGGGAATTATACAGTAACACCAGGGGATGTGTCTGGGTGATGACTGGAGAGGTGACTGTTGGGAATGGGACATTATACAGTAACACCAGGGGATGTGTCTGGGTGATGACTGGAGAGGTGACTGCTGGGAATGGGACATTATACAGTATCACTAGGGGACATATCTGGGTGATGACTGGAGAGGTGACTGCTGGGAATGGGCCATTAAACAGTAACTCCAGGGGATGTGTCTGGGTGATGACTGGAGAGTTGACTGCTGGGAATGGAGCATTATACAGTAACACCAGGTAATGTGTATGGGTGATGACTGGAGAGGTGACTGCTGGGAATGGGACATTATACAGTAACACCAGGGGATATGTCTGGGTGATGACTGGAGAGGTGACTGCTGGGAATGGGAAATGATACAGTAACACCAGGGTACGTGTCTGGGTGATGACTGCAGAGGTGACTGCTGGGAATGGGACATTATAGAGTGACACCAGGGGACGTGTCTGGGTGATGACTGGAGAGGTGACTGCTGGGAATGGGACATTATACAGTAACACCAGGGGATGTGTCAGGGTGATGACCGGAGAGGTGACTGCTGGGAATGGGGAATTATACAGTAACACCAGGGGATGTGTCTGGGTGATGACTGGAGAGGTGACTGTTGGGAATGGGACATTATACAGTAACACCAGGGGACGTGTCTGGGTGATGACTGGAGAGGTGACTGCTGGGAATGGGACATTATACAGTATCACTAGGGGACATATCTGGGTGATGACTGGAGAGGTGACTGCTGGGAATGGGCCATTAAACAGTAACTCCAGGGGATGTGTCTGGGTGATGACTGGAGAGTTGACTGCTGGGAATGGAGCATTATACAGTAACACCAGGTAATGTGTATGGGTGATGACTGGAGAGGTGACTGCTGGGAATGGGACATTATACAGTAACACCAGGGGATATGTCTGGGTGATGACTGGAGAGGTGACTGCTGGGAATGGGGAATTATACAGTAACACCAGGGTACGTGTCTGGGTGATGACTGCAGAGGTGACTGCTGGGAATGGGACATTATAGAGTGACACCAGGGGACGTGTCTGGGTGATGACTGGAGAGGTGACTGCTGGGAATGGGACATTATACAGTAACACCAGGGGATGTGTCCGGGTGATGACCGGAGAGGTGACTGCTGGGAATGGGGAATTATACAGTAACACCAGGGTACATGTCTGGTAGATGACTGGAGAGGTGACTGTTGGGAATGGGACATTATACAGTAACACCAGGGGATGTGTCTGGGTGATGACTGGAGAGGTGACTGCTGGGAATGGGACATTATACAGTATCACTAGGGGACGTATCTGGGTGATGACTGGAGAGGTGACTGCTGGGAATGGGCCATTAAACAGTAACTCCAGGGGATGTGTCTGGGTGATGACTGGAGAGTTGACTGCTGGGAATGGAGCATTATACAGTAACACCAGGTAATGTGTCTGGGTGATGACTGGAGAGGTGACTGCTGGGAATGGGACATTATACAGTAACACCAGGGGATATGTCTGGGTGATGATTGGAGAGGTGACTGCTGGGAATGGGGCATTATACAGTAACACCAGGGGACGTGTCTGGGTGATGATTGGAGAGGTGACTGCTTGGAATGGTTCATTATACAGTAACACCAGGGGACGTGTCTCGGTGATGACTGGAGAGGTGACTGCTGGGTATGGGGCATTATACAGTAACACCGGGGGACGTGTCTGGGTGATGACTGGAGAGGTGACTGCTGGGAATGGGACATTATACAGTAACACCGGGGGACGTGTCTGGGTGATGACTGGAGAGGGGACTGCTGGGAATGGGGCATTATACAGTAACACCAGGTGACGTGTCTGGGTGATGACTGGAGATGTGACTGCTGGGAATGGGACATACAGTAACACCGGGGAACGTGTCTGGGTGATGACTAGAGAGGTGACTGCTGGGAATGGGGCATTATACAGTAACACCAGGGGATGTGTCTGGGTGATGACTGGAGAGGTGACTGCTGGGAATGGGGCATTATACAGTAACACCGGGGGACGTGTCTGGGTGATGACAGGAGAGGTGACTGCTGGGAATGGGGTCATTATACAGTAACACTGAGGGACGTGTCTGGGTGATGACTGGAGAGGTGACTGCTGGGAATGGGGTCATTATACTGTGACACCGGGGGATGTGTCTGGTTGATGACTGGAGAGGTGACTGCTGGGAATGGGGCATTATACAGTAACACCAGGGGACGTGCCTGGGTGATGACTGGAGAGGTGACTGCTGGGAAGGGGACATTATACAGTAACACCGGGGGATGTGTCTGGGTGATGACTGGAGAGGTGACTGCTGGGAATGGGACATTATACAGTAACACCAGGGGATGTGTCTGTGTGATGCCTGAAGAGGTGACTGCTGGGAATGGGACATTATACAGTAACACCGGGGAACGTGTCTGGGTGATGACTGGAGAGGTGACTGCTGGGAATGGGACATTATACAGTAACACCAGGGGATGTGTCTGTGTGATGCCTGAAGAGGTGACTGCTGGGAATGGGACATTATACAGTAACACCGGGGAACGTGTGTGGGTGATGACTGGAAAGGTGACTGCTGGGAATGGGACATTATACGGTAACACCAGGGGATGTGTCTGGGTGATGACTGGAGAGGTGACTGCTGGGAATGGGATATTATACAGTAACACCAGGGGATGTGTCTGGGTGATGACTGGAGAGGTGACTGCTGGGAATGGGACATTATACAGTAACACCGGGGGATGTGTCTGGGTGATGACTGGAGAGGTGACTGCTGGGAATGGGACATTATACAGTAACACCGGGGGATGTGTCTGGGTGATGACTGGAGAGGTGACTGCTGGGAATGGGACATTATACAGTAACACCAGGGGATGTGTCTGGGTGATGACTGGAGAGGTGACTGCTGTAGTGTTCACTCTAGGAGTGAAATGGGGCAGGGCGCCGGACTCAGGGGGGCACATGTGCGTGCGCGGCCGAAATGGGGGCACGGCCACGCAAATTAGGGGGCGTGGCCACGCCTCCGTCATTTTAGGGGGCGGTGCGGCCCACAGACGCTACTATAGAGAGCGTCTGTGGCCGGCGATGTCACTGTTGGGGGCGTGCCCAGCACCTCCGTCGGTGCTGGGCTTCCCCCAGCCCTCTCCCAATGCGTGAATGGATGCCGCGCGCATGCGCTTGACATCTATACACGCCGGGAGGGCAGGGAGCGGGCGGCTGTTCTAGCAGGGCGCCGCAAAAGGGGCAGGGCGGGTTTTGCCTCTTAAAAAACGGGCAGGGAGCGGCGCCCTGCTAAAACAGCCTAGAGTGAACACTACTACTGGGAATGGGACATTATACAGTAACACCAGGGGACGTGTCTGGGTGATGACTGGAGAGGTGACTGCTGGGAATGGGACATTATACAGTAACACCAGGGGATGTGTCTGGGTGATGACTGGAGAGGTGACAGCTGGGAATGGGACATTATACAGTAACACCAGGGGATATATCTGGGTGAGGACTGGAGAGGTGACTGCTGGGAATGGGGCATTATACAGTAACACCAGGGGATGTGTCTGGGTGATGACTGGAGGGGTGACTGCTGGGAGTGGGGCATTATACAGTAACACCAGGGGATGTGTCTGGGTGATGACTGGAGAGGTGACTGCTGGGAATGGGACATTATACAGTAACACCAGTGGATGTGTTTGGGTGATGACTGGAGAGGTGACTGCTGGGAATGGGGCATTATACAGTAACACCAGAGGATGTGTCTGGGTGATGACTGGAGAGGTGACTGCTGGGAATGGGGCATTATACAGTAACACATAGGGATGTGTCTGTGTGATGACTGGAGAGGTGATTGCTGGGAATGGCACATTATACAGTAACACCAGTGGACGTGTCTGGACGATGACTGGAGAGGTGACTGCTTGGAATGGGGCATTATACAGTAACACCAGGGGATGTGTCTGGGTGATGACTGGAGAGGTGACTGCTGGGAATGGGGCATTATACAGTAACACCAGGGGATGTGTCTGGGTGATGACTGGAGAGGTGACTGCTGGGAATGGGACATTATACAGTAACACCGGGGTATGTGTCTGGGTGATGACTGGAGAGGTGACTGCTGGGAATGGGACATTATACAGTAACACCAGGGGATGTGTCTGGGTGATGACTGGAGAGGTGACTGCTGGGAATGGAACATTATACAGTAACACCGGGGGATGTGTCTGGGTGATGACTGGAGAGGTGACTGCTGGGAATGGGGCATTATACAGTAACACCAGGGAATGTGTCTGGGTGATGACTGGAGAGGTGACTGCTGGGAATGGGACATTATACAGTAACACCAGGGGACGTGTCTGGGTGATGACTGGAGAGGTGACTGCTGGGAATGGGGCATTGTACAGTAACACTAGGGGACGTGTCTAGGTGATGACTGGAGGGGTGACTGCTGGGAATGGGGACATTATACAGTAACACCAGGGGACGTGTCTGGGTGATGACTGTATCACTGTGTGTGTCAGGTTCCTATAAGGTGTCAGGATGTCACTGTCTATGTCTCCATGCAGGAGGGGGAGTATATAGAAGAACACAGGGGTCTGTACAAGGACGTGATGATGGAGAATCACCGGCCCCTCACATCACTGGATAAGAGGAGACTGTCATGTATTGTACAGGGGAGAGCAGGTATGGGGGCCCCTATATACACACATCATCTGATAATCACATATATATACTGTACTCAGTCACTGTGTCTCCTACAGATGGGTTCAGTAACAGAGATACCCCAGAGAGATGTCCCCGTCCTCTGTATTCCCAGGATTGTACAGAGGAGAATCACAGGATCCCACAGGAGGATCAGGTAGGTGGGATTTAGGGTCTCCCCAATATACCAAAGTGACTGTCACTATATGATCTGTAGAGGAGCTGTGTGTCTTATACACTGATATTATACTGTTTCACCTCAGTTTAATTAGATTGTATGCAAATGTCATTATAGTGGGTTTTTGTTTTTTCCTGCTGCAGGGTACACTGGGTTACACAGGGAATAACATCGGGGTGTAGAGTAGGATCTTGTTCCGAGGCACCAACAGGCTAAAAGCTGTGACTGTTCCCAGAATGCATAGCCCCGCCTCCGCTATAACCCCGCCTCTGTGCACAGGAGCTCAGTTTTGTAGTTGGTGCCATGCAGTGCAGGCATAAAAGTGCTCCCTCCCTCACAAGAGCTTTTTCAAGTGAAAAATGAAGACTTCAACGGCTGCAACAGAGACACTGAGTGTCAGATGTCCGTTAGACATCTCCTGCTGCCGCTCCATCTCCTCCCCCAGCGGCGCTGTACACTCCCTCGCCCTGGTTGCCGGGTACCTGCAGCGGAGGCTCCGGTTTCCTCCAGTCAGTCACACACCCTGCTGCAGCTCTCCAGGATCGCATGGCCGCACTCAGGGAGGAGGTAAGAGGGCCCCCCAGGCGGGAGTCGCTGGAAACCGCGATCCGGTGTGGGTGGTGGGAGGCGGGCCGCGCGCTGGTAGTATAGGGACCTCACTAGACCACCAGGGCAAGGGCACAGGTCGGTTTTTCTAAAAACCGTTTGCTACACGGCCCGCAGTGCCCGGTGGTGAAGTCCAGCAGGAGGATAAGGCTTTGACCTGTAGCCCCTCCCCCAGCCCCAGGGCCCCATTAGAGTGAATGTTCCCGCCCTGGAGCTGCATCCCCCCTCTCTCTCTCTCCCTCTCCCCCCCCCCCCCTCCCCCCCCCCCCCCTCTCTCTCTCTCTCCCTGTCAGCATTTGGGCACCATGTCTAGCAAGCTGAGCTGATCCTGGGACTGTTTGGGCAAGTCCTCCTCTGTAAAGCCGCCTGCATGTCAGCGCTGTGCATTTTACAGGACACTTAAGTATTCTACATGTCTGCTGACAGTGTTAGGGTGTTACACACGGTGAGATATTTATAGTGACTAAGGTGACGATCCCGATTCGATGCTGATGTGCGGTCCCGCGCGGTCAGCATCGAAAGAAAAGAGAGACTGTGCAGGCAAGTATAGAAGAGAGAGTCAAAATTGACACTTAGCCAAAATCGCACATAGCCAGTATTGCAGGCACACTCATTATGTGCCATACTGACTATGTGCCGACCCGTCCCCTGTCGCACAGTGAGAATCGGGCATAGCCCGAATCTCACCATGTGTACACACCCTTAGTTAAGAGAGAGTGCATTTATTTGGGGTTATATAGTACAAGTACCCTGTGATATACATCCAGTCTTTACTGTGCATTGTTATATCTATTGAGTGTATAGCTATACTTAGTGTTGCTTTGTATTGCTAGTCCAGTGCAGTTTTATTGCATGTTATAATTTCTGCATTGTACAATGTGACTCTGTGTATGTGTGTGCATATAGCTGCTGTGTGATATCTACTCTGTGTATCTCACTCCTACTGCTATCCCTATATTCTGTACCCTGAGGGGGCTAAGTGCGTCAGGGTTATTGTTTAATATATGCAGTTCACAGGATATGCTTATTGTGTATTTCTCTAACGTCCTAGTGGATGCTGGGACTCCGTAAGGACCATGGGGAATAGCGGCTCCGCAGGAGACAGGGCACAAAATAAAAACTTAAGGATCAGGTGGTGTGCACTGGCTCCTCCCCCTATGACCCTCCTCCAAGCCTCAGTTAGATTTTTGTGCCCGGCCGAGAAGGGTGCAATCTAGGTGGCTCTCCTGAGCTGCTTAGAATAAAAGTTTATTTAGGTTTTTTTATTTTCAGTGAGTCCTGCTGGCAACAGGCTCACTGCATCGTGGGACTAAGGGGAGAAGAAGCGAACTCACCTGAGTGCAGAGTGGATTGGGCTTCTTAGGCTACTGGACATTAGCTCCAGAGGTACGATCACAGGTACAGCCTGGATGGGTCACCGGAGCCGCGCCGCCGTCCCCCTTACAGAGCCAGAAGAGACGAAGAGGTCCGGTGAAATCGGCGGCAGAAGACATCCTGTCTTCAGACTAAGGTAGCGCACAGCACCGCAGCTGTGCGCCATTGCTCTCAGCACACTTCACACTCCGGTCACTGAGGGTGCAGGGCGCTGGGGGGGGAGCGCCCTGAGATGCAATTTAACAGACATATACCTTAGATGGCTAAAGGAATACATCACATATAGCTCCTGGGCTATATGGATGTATTTTATCCCCTGCCATTTCTCTATCGTCCTAAGTGGATGCTGGGGTTCCTGAAAGGACCATGGGGAATAGCGGCTCCGCAGGAGACAGGGCACAAAAAAGTAAAGCTTTACTAGGTCAGGTGGTGTGCACTGGCTCCTCCCCCTATGACCCTCCTCCAGACTCCAGTTAGATTTTGTGCCCGAACGAGAAGGGTGCAATCTAGGTGGCTCTCCTAAAGAGCTGCTTAGAGAAAGTTTAGTTTAGGTTTTTTTATTTTACAGTGAGTCCTGCTGGCAACAGGATCACTGCAACGAGGGACTTAGGGGAGAAGTAGTAAACTCACCTGCGTGCAGAGTGGATTTGCTGCTTGGCTACTGGACACTAGCTCCAGAGGGACGATCACAGGTACAGCCTGGATGGTCACCGGAGCCGCGCCGCCGGCCCCCTTGCAGACGCTGAAGATAGAAGAGGTCCAAAATCGGCGGCTGAAGACTCCTCAGTCTTCATAAGGTAGCGCACAGCACTGCAGCTGTGCGCCATTTTCCTCTCAGCACACTTCACACGGCAGTCACTGAGGGTGCAGAGCGCTGGGGGGGGGCGCTCTGAGAGGCAAATAAAAACCTTACTAAAGGCTAAAAATACCTCACATATAGCCCACAGAGGCTATATGGAGATATTTAACCCCTGCCTAACTCAAATAATAGCGGGAGAAGAGCCCGCCGAAAAAGGGGCGGGGCCTATCTCCTCAGCACACGGCGCCATTTTCTGTCACAGCTCCGCTGGTCAGGACGGCTCCCAGGTCTCTCCCCTGCACTGCACTACAGAAACAGGGTAAAACAGAGAGGGGGGGCAAGATTAATGGCTATATTATATATATATATATATAAAGCAGCTATAAGGGAGCACTTATAATAAGGCTATCCCTGTCATATATAGCGCTTTTTGGTGTGTGCTGGCAGACTCTCCCTCTGTCTCCCCAAAAGGGCTAGTGGGTCCTGTCTTCATTAGAGCATTCCCTGTGTGGTTGCTGTGTGTGTCGGTACGTGTGTGTCGACATGTATGAGGACGATATTGGTGTGGAGGCGGAGCAATTGCCAAATATGCAGATGTCACCCCCCAGGGGGTCGACACCAGAATGGATGCCTTTATTTGTGGAATTATGTGATAGTCTCACTTCACTTAAACAGTCGGTTGAGGACATGAGGCGGCCGGACAATCAATTAATGCCTGTCCAGGCGCCCCAAACACCGTCAGGGGCTGTAAAACGCCCTTTGCCTCAGTCGGTCGACACAGATCCAGACACAGGCACTGATACCAGTGACGACGGTGGAAATTCAAACGTATTTTCCAGTAGGGCCACACGTTATATGATTTTGGCAATGAAGGAGACGTTAAATTTAGCTGATACTACAGATACCGTAAAACAGGGTATTATGTATGGTGTGAAAAAACTACCAACAGTTTTTCCTGAATCAGAAGAGTTAAATGACGTGTGTGATGAAGCGTGGGTTGCCCCTGATAAAAAGTTGATAATTTCAAAGAAGTTATTGGCATTATACCCTTTCCCGCCAGAGGTTAGGGCGCGCTGGGAAACACCCCCTAAGGTGGACAAGGCGCTAACACGATTATCTAAACAAGTGGCGTTACCCTCTCCTGAGACGGCCGCACTTAAGGATCCATCAGATAGGAGGATGGAAGGTATCCAAAAGAGTATATACACACATGCAGGTGTTATACTACGACCAGCTATAGCGACTGCCTGGATGTGCAGTGCTGGAGTAGTTTGGTCAGAATCCCTGATTGAAAATATTGATACCCTAGATAGGGACAATGTTTTGCTGTCGTTAGAACAAATAAAGGATGCATTTATCTATATGCGTGATGCACAGAGAGATATCTGCACACTGGCATCACGGGTAAGTGCTATGTCCATTTCAGCCAGAAGAGCATTATGGACACGACAGTGGACAGGCGATGCGGATTCAAAACGTCATATGGAAGTTTTGCCGTATAAAGGGGAGGAGTTATTTGGAGTCGGTCTATCAGACTTGGTGGCCACGGCTACTGCCGGGAAATCCACCTTTCTACCTCAAGTCACTCCCCAACAGAAAAAGGCACCGACCTTTCAACCGCAGCCTTTTCGCTCCTACAAAAATAAGAGAGCAAAGGGCTTGTCGTACCTGCCACGAGGCAGAGGCAGAGGGAAGAGACACCAACAGGCAGCTCCTTCCCAGGAACAGAAGCCCTCCCCGGCTCCTGCAAAAACCTCAGCATGACGCTGGGGCCTCTCTAGCGGACTCGGGGACAGTGGGCGGCCGTCTCAAAAATTACAGCGCGCAGTGGGCTCACTCGCAGGTAGACCCCTGGATCCTGCAGATAATATCTCAGGGGTACAGGTTGGAATTAGAGACGGATCCTCCTCATCGTTTCCTGAAGTCTGCTTTACCAACCGTCTCCTCCGAAAGGGAGACGGTTTTGGAGGCCATTCACAAGCTGTACTCTCAGCAGGTGATAGTCAAAGTACCCCTCTTACAACAAGGGAGGGGGTATTATTCCACTCTATTTGTGGTACCGAAGCCGGATGGCTCGGTAAGACCTATTCTAAATCTGAAGTCCTTGAACCTCTACATAAAAAAGTTCAAGTTCAAGATGGAGTCACTCAGAGCAGTGATAGCGAACCTGGAAGAAGGGGACTTTATGGTATCCTTGGACATCAAGGATGCGTATCTCCACGTTCCGATTTACCCCGCACACCAGGGGTACCTCAGGTTCGTTGTTCAAAACTGTCACTATCAGTTTCAGACGCTGCCGTTCGGATTGTCCACGGCACCTCGGGTCTTTACCAAGGTAATGGCCGAGATGATGATTCTTCTTCGAAGAAAAGGCGTATTAGTTATCCCATACTTGGACGATCTCCTAATAAGGGCAAGGTCCAGAGAACAGCTGGAGACAAGATTAGCACTATCTCAAGAGGTGCTAAGACAACACGGGTGGATTCTGAATATTCCAAAATCCCAATTAATCCCGTCAACTCGTCTGCTGTTCCTAGGAATGATTCTGGACACGGTTCAGAAAAAGGTTTTCCTTCCCGAGGAAAAAGCAAAGGAGTTATCTGACCTGGTCAGGAACCTCCTAAAACCAGGAAAGGTGTCAGTGCATCAATGCACAAGAGTCCTGGGGAAAATGGTGGCTTCTTACGAAGCAATTCCATTCGGCAGATTCCATGCAAGAATTTTCCAAAGGGATCTGTTGGACAAATGGTCAGGGTCACATCTTCAGATGCACCTGCGAATAACCCTGTCACCAAAGACAAGGGTGTCTCTTCTGTGGTGGTTGCAGAAGGCTCACCTATTAGAAGGCCGCAGATTCGGCATTCAGGATTGGATCTTGGTGACCACGGACGCCAGCCTGAGAGGCTGGGGAGCAGTCACACAAGGAAGAAACTTCCAGGGAGTATGGACGAGCCTGGAAAAGTCTCTTCACATAAACATTCTGGAACTAAGAGCAATCTACAATGCTCTAAGCCAGGCGGAACCTCTCCTGCAAGGAAAGCCGGTGTTGATTCAGTCGGACAACATCACGGCGGTCGCCCATGTAAACAGACAGGGCGGCACAAGAAGCAGGAGTGCAATGGCAGAAGCTGCCAAGATTCTTCGCTGGGCGGAGAATCACGTGATAGCACTGTCAGCAGTGTTCATCCCGGGCGTGGACAACTGGGAAGCAGACTTCCTCAGCAGACACGATCTTCATCCGGGAGAGTGGGGTCTACATCCAGAGGTCTTCCACATGTTAATAGACCGTTGGGAAAGACCAATTGTAGACATGATGGCGTCTCGCCTCAACAAGAAACTGGACAAATATTGCGCCAGGTCAAGAGATCCACAGGCAATAGCTGTGGACGCGCTGGTAACTCCTTGGGTGTACCAGTCAGTATATGTGTTTCCTCCTCTGCCGCTCATACCAAAGGTATTGAAGATTATACGGCAAAGAGGAGTAAGAACAATACTAGTGGTTCCGGATTGGCCGAGAAGGACTTGGTACCCGGAACTTCAAGAAATGCTCACGGACGAACCGTGGCCTCTACCTCTGAGAAGGGACCTGCTCCAACAGGGTCCCTGTCTCTTTCAAGACTTACCGCGGCTGCGTTTGACGGCATGGCGGTTGAACGCCAGATCCTAAAAGGGAAAGGCATTCCAGAAGAAGTCATTCCTACCTTGATTAAGGCAAGGAAGGAAGTCACCGTGAAACATTATCACCGCATTTGGCGAAAATATGTCGCGTGGTGCGAGGATCGGAGTGTTCCGACGGAGGAATTTCAACTGGGTCGTTTCCTACATTTCCTGCAATCAGGATTGTCTATGGGTCTCAAATTGGGATCTATTAAGGTTCAAATTTCGGCCCTGTCAATATTCTTCCAAAAAGAATTGGCCTCAGTCCCTGAGGTCCAGACTTTTGTCAAAGGAGTACTGCATATACAGCCTCCTGTGGTGCCTCCGGTGGCACCGTGGGATCTAAATGTAGTTTTAGATTTCCTCAAATCCCATTGGTTTGAACCATTGAAAAAGGTGGATTTGAAATATCTCACATGGAAAGTGACTATGTTACTGGCCCTGGCTTCTGCCAGGAGAGTATCTGAATTGGCGGCTTTATCTTATAAAAGCCCTTATCTAATTTTCCATTCGGATAGGGCAGAACTGCGGACTCGTCCGCATTTTCTTCCTAAAGTGGTGTCAGCATTTCACCTGAACCAACCTATTGTGGTGCCTGCGGCCACTAGCGACTTGGAGGACTCCAAGTTGTTGGACGCTGTCAGAGCCTTAAAAATATACATTTCAAGGACGGCTGGAGTCAGAAAGTCTGACTCGCTGTTTATACTGTATGCACCCAACAAGTTGGGAGCACCTGCTTCTAAGCAGTCGATTGCTCGTTGGATTTGTAGCACAATTCAACTTGCACATTCTGTGGCAGGCCTGCCACAGCCTAAATCTGTTAAGGCCCATTCCACAAGGAAGGTGGGCTCATCTTGGGCGGCTGCCAGAGGGGTCTCGGCATTACAACTCTGCCGAGCAGCTACGTGGTCGGGGGAAAACACGTTTGTAAAATTCTACAAATTTGATACCCTGGCAAAAGAGGACTTGGAATTCTCTCATTCGGTGCTGCAGAGTCATCCGCACTCTCCCGCCCGTTTGGGAGCTTTGGTATAATCCCCATGGTCCTTTCAGGAACCCCAGCATCCACTTAGGACGATAGAGAAAATAAGAATTTACTTACCGATAATTCTATTTCTCGGAGTCCGTAGTGGATGCTGGGCGCCCATCCCAAGTGCGGATTATCTGCAATACTTGTACATAGTTATTGTTAACTAATTCGGGTTATTGTTTAAGGAGCCATCTTTAAGAGGCTCTTTCTGTTATCATACTGTTAACTGGGTTTAGATCACAAGTTGTACGGTGTGATTGGTGTGGCTGGTATGAGTCTTACCCGGGATTCAAAATGCCTCCCTTATTGTGTATGCTCGTCCGGGCACAGTACCTAACTGGAGTCTGGAGGAGGGTCATAGGGGGAGGAGCCAGTGCACACCACCTGACCTAGTAAAGCTTTACTTTTTTGTGCCCTGTCTCCTGCGGAGCCGCTATTCCCCATGGTCCTTTCAGGAAGCCCAGCATCCACTACGGACTCCGAGAAATAGAATTATCGGTAAGTAAATTCTTATTTTTACACAGAAAAAGCGGGAGATAAGGACGTCGTGAAGGGGCGGAGCCTATCTCCTCAGCACACAGGCGCCATTTTCCCTCACCGCTCCGCTGGAAGGACGGCTCCCTGACTCTCCTCTGCAGTCCTGCTTCTGAATCAGGGTAAAAAAGAGAAGGGGGGGCATTTTGGCAGCAGATAACAATATAAAACAGCAGCTATAAGGGATTAACACTTATATAAGGTTATCCCTGTATATATATATAGCGCTGGGTGTGTGCTGGCAGACTCTCCTTCTGTCTCTCCAAAGGGCTCAGTGGGGTCCTGTCCTCTATCAGAGCATTCCCGGTGTGTGTGCTGTGTGTCGGTACGCGTGTGTCGACATGTATGAGGAGGAAAATGAGGTGGAGGCGGAGCAGTTGCCTGTGTTAGTGATGTCACCCCCTAGGGAGTCGACACCTGACTGGATGATTGTATTTAAACAATTAAGTGATAATGTCAGCAATTTGCAAAAAACTGTTGACGACATGAGAAAGCCGGCAAATCAATTAGTGCCTGTTCAGGCGTCTCAGACACCGTTAGGGGCCTTAAAACGGCCGTTACCTCAGTGGGTCGACTCAGACCCTGACACAGATACTGAGTCTAGTGTCGACGGTGACGAGACAAACGTAATGTCCAGTAGGGCCACACGTTACATGATCACAGCAATGAAAGAGGCATTGAACCTTTCTGACACTACAAGTACCACAAAGACGGGTATTATGTGGGGTGTGAAAAAACTGCCAATAGTTTTTCCTGAGTCAGAAGAATTAAATGAGGTGTGTGATAAAGCGTGGGTTTCCCCCGATAAAAAACAGCTAATTTCTAATAAATTATTAGCACTATACCCTTTCCCGCCAGAGGTTAGGGCGCGGTGGGAAACACCCCCTAGGGTAGATAAGGCGCTCACACGTTTATCTAAACAAGTAGCGTTACCGTCCCCTGATACGGCCACCCTCAAAGAACCAGCTGATAGGAGGCTGGAAAATATCCTAAAAAGTATATACACACATACTGGTGTTATACTGCGACCAGCAATCGCATCAGCCTGGATGTGCAGTGCTGGAGTCGCATGGACGGATTCCCTGACGGAGAATATTGATACCCTGGATAGGGACAATATTTTGTTAACTATAGAACATTTAAAGGATGCATTGCTATATATGCGTGATGCGCAGAGGGATATTTGTACCCTGGCATCAAGAGTAAGCGCAATGTCCATTTCTGCCAGAAGAGCATTATGGACGCGACAGTGGTCAGGGGACGCAGATTCCAAACGGCACATGGAAGTATTGCCGTATAAGGGGGAGGAGTTATTTGGGGCTGGTCTATCGGACCTGGTGGCCACGGCAACGGCTGGAAAATCCACCTTTTTACCCCAGGTTACTTCACATCAGCAGAAAAAGACACCGTCTTTTCAAACCCAGTCCTTTCGTTCCCATAAATACAAGCGAGCAAAAGGCCACTCTTTTCTGCCCAAGGGCAGAGGAAGAGGAAAAAGACTGCACCATGCAGCCGCTTCCCAGGAGCAGAAGCCCTCCCCTGCTTCTGCCAAGTCTTCAGCATGACCCTGGGGCTTTACAAACAGACTCAGACATGGTGGGGGCCCGTCTCAAGAATTTCAGCGCGCAGTGGGCTCACTCGCAAGTGGATCCCTGGATTCTACAGGTAGTATCACAGGGGTACAAACTGGAATTCGAGGCGTTTCCTCCTCGTCGTTTCCTGAAGTCTGCTTTACCAAAGTCTCCCTCCGACAGGAAGGCAGTTTTGGAAGCCATTCACAAGCTGTATTCCCAGCAGGTGATAATCAAGGTACCCCTCTTACAACAAGGAATGGGGTATTATTCCACGCTGTTTGTGGTACCGAAGCCGGACGGCTCGGTGAGACCAATCTTAAATCTAAAATCTTTGAACACTTACATAAAAAGGTTCAAATTCAAGATGGAGTCACTCAGAGCAGTGATAGCGAACCTGGAAGAAGGGGACTATATGGTGTCTCTGGACATCAAATATGCTTATCTCCATGTCCCAATATACCCTTCTCACCAAGGGTACCTCAGGTTTGTAGTACAAAACTGTCATTATCAGTTTCAGACGCTGCCGTTTGGATTGTCCACGGCGCCTCGGGTCTTTACCAAGGTAATGGCCGAAATGATGATTCTTCTACGAAGAAAAGGCATCTTAATTATCCCTTACTTGGACGATCTCCTGATAAGGGCAAGAACCAGGGAACAGTTAGAAGTCGGAGTGGCACTATCTCAGGTAGTACTACGTCAGCACGGGTGGATTCTAAATATTCCAAAATCGCAGCTGATTCCAACGACACGTCTACTGTTCCTAGGAATGATTCTGGACACAGTCCAGAAGAAGGTGTTTCTCCCGGAGGAGAAGGCCAGGGAGTTAACCGAGCTAGTCAGGAACCTCCTAAAACCAGGACGGGTCTCAGTACATCAGTGCACGAGGGTCCTGGGGAAAATGGTGGCTTCTTACGAAGCGATTCCATTTGGAAGATTCCATGCAAGAACGTTTCAATGGGATCTACTAGACAAATGGTCCGGATCGCATCTTCAGATGCATCAGCGGATAACCCTGTCGCCAAGGACAAGGGTGTCTCTCCTGTGGTGGCTGCAGAGTGCTCATCTACTAGAGGGCCGCAGATTTGGCATTCAGGATTGGATCCTGGTAACCACGGATGCCAGCCTGAGAGGCTGGGGAGCAGTCACATAGGGAAGGAATTTCCAGGGCTTGTGGTCAGGCATGGAAACATCTCTTCATATAAACATTCTGGAACTAAGGGCCATTTACAATGCCTTAAGTCAAGCAAAACCTCTGCTTCAGGGTCAGGCGGTGTTGATCCAATCGGACAACATCACGTCAGTCGCCCACGTAAACAGACAGGGCGGCACGAGAAGCAGGAGGGCAATGACAGAAGCTGCAAGGATTCTTCGCTGGGCGGAAAATCATGTGATAGCACTGTCAGCAGTGTTCATTCCGGGAGTGGACAACTGGGAAGCAGACTTCCTCAGCAGACACGACCTTCACCCGGGAGAGTGGGGACTTCACCCGGAAGTCTTCCACCTGATTGTAAACCATTGGGAAAAACCAAAGGTGGACATGATGGCGTCACGTCTAAACAAAAAACTGGACAGATATTGCGCCAGGTCAAGGGACCCTCAGGCAATAGCAGTGGACGCTCTGGTAACGCCGTGGGTGTACCAGTCAGTGTATGTGTTCCCTCCTCTGCCTCTCATACCAAAAGTATTGAGAATCATAAGAAGGAGAGGAGTAAGAACTATACTCGTGGTTCCGGATTGGCCAAGAAGGACTTGGTACCCGGAACTTCAAGAGATGCTCACGGACGAACCGTGGCCTCTACCTCTAAGAAAGGACCTGCTACTGCAGGGGCCTTGTCTGTTCCAAGACTTACCGCGGCTGCGTTTGACGGCATGGCGGTTGAACGCCGGATCCTAAAGGAAAAGGGCATTCCAGAAGAAGTCATCCCTACCCTGGTCAAAGCCAGGAAGGAAGTAACCGCAAAACATTATCACCGTATTTGGCGTAAATATGTTGCGTGGTGTGAGGCCAAGAAGGCCCCTACAGAGGAATTTCAACTGGGTCGTTTCCTGCATTTCCTGCAAACAGGACTGTCTATGTGCCTAAAATTAGGTTCCATTAAGGTTCAAATTTCGGCCTTGTCAATTTTCTTCCAGAAAGAACTGGCTTCAGTACCTGAAGTTCAGACATTTGTGAAAGGGGTGCTGCACATACAGCCTCCTTTTGTGCCTCCAGTGGCACCTTGGGATCTCAATGTTGTGTTGAGTTTTCTAAAATCACATTGGTTTGAACCACTTTCCACGGTAGACTTAAAATATCTCACGTGGAAGGTGTCGATGCTGTTAGCCTTGGCTTAAGCCAGGCGTGTGTCAGAATTGGCGGCTTTATCATGTAAAAGCCCTTACTTAATTTTTCATTCTGACAGGGCGGAATTGAGGACTCGTCCTCAATTTCTACCTAAGGTGGTTTCTGCATTTCACATGAACCAACCTATTGTGGTACCTGCGGCTACTAGGGACTTAGAGGACTCTAGGTTGCTTGACGTTGTCAGGGCCTTGAAAATATATGTTTCCAGGACGGCTGGAGTCAGAAAATCTGACTCGCTGTTTATCCTGTATGCACACAACAAGCTGGGTGCTCCTGCTTCAAAGCAGACGATTGCTCGTTGGATTTGTAGTACAATTCAGCTTGCACATTCCGTGGCAGGATTGCCACAGCCAAAATCAGTAAAAGCCCATTCCACAAGGAAAGTGGGCTCATCTTGGGCGGCTGCCCGAGGGGTCTCGGCTTTAAAACTTTGCCGAGCGGCTACTTGGTCAGGGGCAAACACGTTTGCTAAATTCTACAAATTTGATACCCTGGCTGAGGAGGACCTGGAGTTCTCTCATTCGGTGCTGCAGAGTCATCCCCACTCTCCCGCCCGTTTGGGAGCTTTGGTATATTCCCCATGGTCCTTACGGAGTCCCAGCATCCACTAGGACGTTAGAGAAAATAAGATTTTACTTACCGATAAATCTATTTCTCATAGTCCGTAGTGGATGCTGGGCGCCCATCCCTAGTGCGGATTGTCTGCAATACTTGTATATAGTTATTGTTACAAAAAATTCGGGTTATTATTGTTGAGCCATCTTTTCAGAGGCTCCATTTGCATTTATCATACTGTTAACTGGGTTCAGATCACGAGTTGTACGGTGTGATTGGTGTGGCTGGTATGAGTCTTACCCGGGATTCAATATCCTTCCTTATTATGTACGCTCGTCCGGGCACAGTATCCTAACTGAGGCTTGGAGGAGGGTCATAGGGGGAGGAGCCAGTGCACACCACCTGATCCTTAAGTTTTTATTTTGTGCCCTGTCTCCTGCGGAGCCGCTATTCCCCATGGTCCTTACGGAGTCCCAGCATCCACTACGGACTATGAGAAATAGATTTGTCGGTAAGTAAAATCTTATTTTTTCTGTGTGATTTTTATTCACCATATACCTCTTGAATCCCCTGGTTGTGCTGATACACTGCACAGGGGGTTCTTGTCAGGTATTGTGCTGCTGATATTGTACTGTGTTGCCTTGCATTGAGCTTTCAGATATGTCAGCTACAGAGGGCAATGGTGCTGGGGCTGATCCCACAGTGCGTGGTGGTGACGCTGCAGACACGTTAGAGGAAAACATAGCAGCAGGGGGTTCAGGTTCTGGGGGTTCCTTACCCCCCCATTGGGACCGTAGCAACGGGGGTTCAAAATGACCCACCTTGGGCTACTTTCTCCACGTTATAAAGTACGCTGGTAACTAAATTTACGCCACCTATGGGACCTCATGTGCTGGAACAACTGCTTATGGTCCCTGCGGTTAATCCGCCATGGGCAGATCACCTGTCCACTCAGTTACAGCAATTGAACCAATCACTGACTAAACAGAAATCTAATCCTTGCCCGCCTAAGACCAAGGGGTCCTCTAAGCGGGCCATTACTTCCTCACAATCCACCCACGTCCCAGACACCTCGTCTGATGAGGATGGCGTCTATACTGACCCCACAGACACTGATCCAGATAATTCTGATGGGGAATCTGTCTCACAGGTGGATGTTCCTGACTTATTGGAGGCTATTAGGCTCATGCTTCAAATTACTGATGACCCAGAGCCTGACGCGGCCCCTAAGAAACCGGACAGATTTAAACGTCAGAAAGTCGTTAAACAAGTTTTACCTCATTCTGACCATTTAGTTGACATACGTCAGGAATCCTGGGAAAATCCAGGAAAGAAATTCACGCCTCACAAGAAGATGCTGGCTCGCTATCCCCTCGCTGCGGAGCTAAGTAAGAATTGGGAAACATCCCCGCCAGTGGATTCACAGGTGGTGCGGCTGATGGTATCCTCGGCTCTGCCTGTAACTACCGTAACGTCTCTGAAAGAACCGACTGATAAGCGTGTGGAGGGTTGTTTAAAGACGATTTACACCCTAGCAGGAGCTGTGTATCAGCCCACTCTTGGGCTGGAGAGTCTATTGAAGCGTGGGCTCAGGAGGTGGGTGCGGAGTTGCCTTCCAACTTTTCTGATATTGCTAGACATTGTCTATCGTATATTGTCACAGCTTCTCATTACATTAAGTGGGCGGCTTCTGATGCCGGTATTCTGGCGGCCAAGGCTTCTACTACGTCCATTTTGGCTCGCCGAATTCTTTGATTACGATCCTGGTCTGTGGATCTGGATTCTAAGAAAACCCTGGATGTGCTCCCTTTTAAGGGAGACATTCTTTTTGGAGAAGACCTCAACAAGATAATGGCTGACTTAGCTTCTGCTAAAACAGCGTGTCTACCTAGTACTGCTAGGTAGACACCGAAGGCTAAGAGTACTTCCTTTCATCCTTCAGGGAAAGCAAAAAGTCAGGCGTACCTGAAACAGGTTCGCACTTCCAAACCCACTAAGCCCAAACCTTAATGGGCTTGGGCTGCCCGTCGGCCTGCTGCATTGCGGGGAGGGCCTCCCTCTGCGGGATCCCAGTGGGGGGCCGACTTCTAGGGTTTACCCAGGAATGGTTGAAGACCACTTCCGATGCCTTGATACAGGAAGTCGTCACTCGAGGTTACGCCGTATCCTTCAAAAGTTGTCCCCCTCGTCTATTTTGCCTGACATACATCCCTTCGGATCAGATGAATGCAAAAACTCTTCTTTCGGTGGTACAGTCCCTCCTGGACAGGTGGCTCTGGTTCAGAGAGGCAAGAGGTACTATTCACTGCTGTTCCTAGTCCCGAAACCGAATGGGTCCTCTCGGCCCATTCTCTACATCAAGTCCTTGAACAAATATGTGAGATTCTCCAAGTTTCGTATGGAAGCTCTCCGCTCTATTGTTCTGGCCTTGGAGCCCGAGGATTATATGGTCTCCCTGGACATACAGGATGCTTACCTGCATATTCGTATCGCAATGTCGCATCAGCAGTACCTGAGGATTTGCTGTTGGCAACCTCCATTACCAATTTCGGGCGTTACCTTTTGGTTTGACCACGGCCCCGCGAGTCTTCACCAAGATCATGGCGGTAATGACGGCTGTACTCCGCCGTCAAGGGGTCAGGATCCTACCGTATCTGGACAACTTGTTGATCCTGGCGAATTCCCCAGAAATTCTCCTACGCCACATAGATATGACGCTCCAGTTTCTGCAAGCCCACGGGTGGCTCATCAACTGGAAGAAATCTT
The DNA here is from genome assembly GCF_028390025.1 of Pseudophryne corroboree. Classification (NCBI taxonomy): domain Eukaryota; kingdom Metazoa; phylum Chordata; class Amphibia; order Anura; family Myobatrachidae; genus Pseudophryne; species Pseudophryne corroboree. The sequence goes on along the minus strand of NW_026967509.1, from coordinate 397,100 downwards.
CCCTGGTCCCTGCTCAGAGCATGGTGCACCTGGGGGCGTTGATGGACACTCACAACCAGCGGTTGTTCTCGTCTCAGGAGAATGTCCTGAAGCTTCAGGACAGGATTCAATGCTTTCTATCTCATCCGCATGTGTCGATACATTCGGCGATGCAAGTGCTAGGTGTCTGCGTTCGACATGGTGGAGTACGCTCAATTCCATTTCCGCACTCTGCAGAAATTGATACTTGCCAAGTGGGATGGCCTGCCTCACCGGATCAGGTCTCATATGATCTCCTTGTCTCCGGAGGTCCGTCTGTCACTAAGCTGGTGGCTACAGGACCAACGATTGAGCAGGGGTCGTCCCGAGCAGGGGTCGTCCCTTCTGGATCTCCAACTGGGTCATTCTGACGATGGATGTCAGTCTGAGAGGTTGGGGCGTGATTTTGGAGCATCAGTTCCTTCAGGGTCGGTGAACCAAGGAGGAGTCTCTCCTCCCGATAAACATTCTGGAACTGCAGGCGGTGTTCAATGCACTGAACTGGGCCCAGCAGTTGATACAGAACAGACCTGTTCAAGTACAGTCAGACAACGCCACCACGGTGGCGTACATAAATAGTCATGGTGGCACTCGAAGCCGCATGGCAATGAGGGAAGTATCAATGATTCTTCAGTGGGCGGAACGCCATCTGCCAGCTATATTGGCAGTGTTCATTCAGGGGGTCCTAAACTGAGAAGCAGAATTCCTCAGTCGTCAAGACGTACATGCCGGAGAGTGGAGCCTCCATCCAGTAGTATTTCAACTCCTCGTGGAAAAATAGGGCCACCCAGATGTGGACCTGATGGCGCCTTGACACGATCACAATTTTCCGGTCTTCGGGACAAGGGATCCTCAAGCAGCGTTCGTGGACACATTGGCAGTTCCATGGAACTTTCAGCTGCCATACGTGTTCCCTCCGTGGTCACTCCTGCCCAGAGTAATAAGGAAGTTCAAGCAAGAAGGAGGAATCCTACTTCTGATCGCTCCAGCGTGGCCCAGACGGCATTGGTTCTCAGACCTTCAGGGTCTATTGATAGAGCGTCCCCTTCTACTTCCGCAGCGCCCAGATCTCCTCGTTCAGGGCCCCTGTGTATATCATGATTTGGCCCAGTTAGCTTTGACTGCGTGGCTCTTGGAGCTTCCATTCTGAGGGCTAAAGGATTTTATCATTCAAACCATGTTGAAGGCCTGGAAACCGGTTTCTGCTCTGGTTTATCATAGGGTCTGGAGTTCTTACTTTGCTTGGTGCACCACTAACAATCATGATGCTTACCAATTTAGTACGGCCAAACTTTTGGCCTTTCTACAACAGGGCCTGGACTTGGGCCTTCGTCTGGCCTCCATCAAGGTTCATATTTCTGCCTTGTCGGTTTGGTTGCAGAGGAAAATTGCGACTCTACCTGATGTTCATACATTCACTCAGGGTGTGTTGCAGATTCAACCTCCTTACGTCCCGCCTGTGGCTTCTTGGGACTTGTCGGTGGTTCTGGAGGCATTACAAGGGTCTCCGTTTTTTGCTGGCTATTGCCTCTGCTAGGCGGGTGTCGGATTTGGGTGCCTTGTCTTGTAGGTCTCCATATCTGATTTTTCACCGTGAGCGGGCGGTTCATAGAACACGTCCCGGGTACCTACCTAAGGTGGTTTCTTCTTTCCACCTTAATCATGAGATTGTGGTTCCGGCCTTTGCCTCTCCTGAATTGTCTTCCAAAGAGCGGTCTTTGGATGTGGTACGTATCTATGTGAAGAGAACTGCCTCCATTCGGAAGTTTGATTCTCTCTTTGTACTATTTGGTTTCACAAATGTGGCTGTCCTGCTCACAAGCAAACCTTGGCCAGATGGATTAGAATGGTGATTGCACATGCTTATGTACAGGCTGGTCGTCCAGCTCCTGCGACTATCAATGCCCATTCTACTCGGTCTGTTGAACCTTCTTGGGCGGCCCACCGTGGTGCGACCCTTGAACAATTGTGCAAGGTGGCTACTTGGTCCTCAGTGAACACGTTCATAAGGTTCTATGCCTTCGATACTTCCGCCTCCCAGGATGCTTCCTTTGGATGACGGGTTCTTGTGCCCGCTACAGTGCATCCCCTCCCATGAGGAACTGCTTTAGGACATCCCCGATGTTGTTCCCTGTGGAACCCAGTGTACCCCGCAGCCGAAAACAAGATTTATGGTAAGAACTTACAGTTGTTAAATCTTTCTGCGAGGTACACTGGGTTCCACAGGGCGCCCACCCTGACGCACTTGGCTTCTTTGGGTTGGTATGGCAGTAGCTGCTGACACCTTCTCCTGTCGTGAGAGTGTGGTGTATGTGGCTACTAATGATGGTCGTCTTTTACCTGCTACTGCATTGGACTGGTTAACAAAAACTGAACTCCTCTGCATGGAGGCGGGATTATAGAGGAGGCAGCGCTATGCATTCTGGGAACAGTCAAAGCTTTTAGCCTGCTGGTTGCTCGGATCAAGATCATACTTTACACCCCAATGTTATTCCCTGTGGAACCCAGTGTACCTCGCAGAAAGATTTAACAGTAAAATCTCGGGTTTTTGCTTTTTTTTTTTTTTTTTTTTTAGGTAGAACGTGTGTCTGATATTAAAACAGAAAATATAGAGGGAGAAGAAGAGAAGTATCTAACTGTTATAAAGGCAGAAGATATAGAGGGAGAAGAGATGTATCTAACTGTTATAAAGGTAGAAGATACAGAGGAAGAAGAAGAGACGTATGTGACTGATATGAAGGCAGAAGATATAGGGGGAGAAGAAGAGACGTATATGAAGGGTGATAAGCAGTGTAAGGAGGAGGAGATCCCTACAGATATCAGCACAGGTGAGTAATAAACACTTATTACAGAAAAGAGTAATATATTCTCCTTGCTCAGTCACTACAGCAATCTCTTTTCCTACACCCTCCTCTGTCAGTACAAACTAATGAGGAATATGTATTTTCCCAGTGGGGGAGTCAGGAGCCATCAGCCCCTATTATACTCCTGCTCTCCCCCTCACATCATGTCACTGTGTGTTACCAGCCCAGAGATGTGACCAGTCTCCTCCCCACACTCTCTGGTGTATCTCATACATCAGGTGCCATCAGCCCCTATTATACTCCTGCTCTCCCCCTCACATCATGTCACTGTGTGTTACCAGCCCAGAGATCTGACCAGTCTCCTCCCCACACTCTCTGGTGTATCTCGTACATCAGGAACCATCAGCCCCTATTATACTCCTGCTATCCCCCTCACATCATGTCACTGTGTGTTACCAGCCCAGAGATCTGACCAGTCTCCTCCCCACACTCTCTGGTGTATCTCGTACATCAGGAACCATCAGCCCCTATTATACTCCTGCTATCCCCCTCACATCATGTCACTGTGTGTTACCAGCCCAGAGATCTAACCAGTCTCCTCCCCACACTCTCTGGTGTATCTCGTACATCAGGAACCATCAGCCCCTATTATACTCCTGCTATCCCCCTCACATCATGTCACTGTGTGTTACCAGTCCAGAGATCTGACCAGTCTCTTCCCCACACTCTCTGGTGTATCTCATACATCAGGAGACATCAGCCCCTATTATACTCCTGCTCTCCCCCACACATCATGTCACTGTGTGTTACCAGCCCAGAGATCTGACCAGTCTCCACCCCACACTCTTTGGTGTATCTCATACATCAGGTGCCATCAGCCCCTATTATACTCCTGCTCTCCCCCTCACATCATGTCACTGTGTGTTACCAGCCCAGAGATCTGACCAGTCTCCTCCACACACTCTCTGGTGTATCTCATACATCAGGAGCCATCAGCCCCTATTATACTCCTGCTCTCCCCCTCACATCATGTCACTGTGTGTTACCAGCCCAGAGATCTGACCAGCCTCCTCCCCACACTCTCTGGTGTATCTCATACATCAGGAGCCATCAGCCCCTATTATACTCCTGCTCTCCTACTCACATCATGTCACTGTGTGTTACCAGCCCAGAGATCTGACCAGTCTCCTCCCCACACTCTCTGGTGTATCTCATACATCAGGAGCCTTCAGCCTCTATTATACTCCTGCTCTCCTCCTCACATCATGTCACTGTGTGTTACCAGCCCAGAGATCTGACCAGCCTCCTCCCCACACTCTCTGGTGTATCTCATACATCAGGAGCCATCAGCCCCTATTATACTCCTGCTCTCCTACTCACATCATGTCACTGTGTGTTACCAGCCCAGAGATCTGACCAGTCTCCTCCCCACACTCTCTGGTGTATCTCATACATCAGGAGCCATCAGCCCCTATTATACTCCTGCTCGCCCCCTCTCATCATGTCACTGTGTTACCAGCCCAGAGATCTGACCAGCCTCCTCCCCACACTCTCTGGTGTATCTCATACATCAGGAGCCATCAGCCCCTATTATACTCCTGCTCTCCCCCTCACATCATGTCACTGTGTGTTACCAGCCCAGAGATCTGACCAGCCTCCTCCCCATACTCTCTGGTGTATCTCATACATCAGGAGCCATCAGCCCCTATTATACTCCTGCTCGCCCCCTCTCATCATGTCACTGTGTGTTACCAGCCCAGAGATCTGACCAGTCTCCTCCCCACACTCTCTGGTGTATCTCATACATCAGGAGCCATCAGCCCCTATTATACTTCTGCTCTCCCCCTCACATCATGTCACTGTGTGTTACCAGCCCAGAGATCTGACCAGTCTCCTCCCCACACTCTCTGGTGTATCTCATACATCAGGAGCCATCAGCCCCTATTATACTTCTGCTCTCCCCCTCACATCATGTCACTGTGTGTTACCAGCCCAGAGATCTGACCAGTCTCCTCCCCACACTCTCTGGTGTATCTCATACATCAGGAGCCATCAGCCCCTATTATACTCCTGCTCTCCCCTCACATCCTGTCACTGTGTTACCAGCCCAGATATCTGACCAGTCTCCTCCCCACACTCTCTGGTGTATCTCATACATCAGGAGCCTTCAGCCTCTATTATACTCCTGCTCTCCTCCTCACATCATGTCACTGTGTGTTACCAGCCCAGAGATCTGACCAGCCTCCTCCCCACACTCTCTGGTGTATCTCATACATCAGGAGCCATCAGCCCCTATTATACTCCTACTCACATCATGTCACTGTGTGTTTCCAGCCTAGAGATCTGACCAGCCTCCTCCCCACACTCTCTGGTGTATCTCATACATCAGGAGCCATCAGCCCCTATTATACTCCTGCTCTCCCCCTCACATCATGTCACTGTGTGTTACCAGCCCAGAGATCTGACCAGCCTCCTCCCCACACTCTGGTGTATCTCATACATCAGGAGCCATCAGCCCCTATTATACTCCTGCTCTCCCCCTCACATCATGTCACTGTGTGTTACCAGCCCAGAGATCTGACCAGCCTCCTCCCCACACTCTCTGGTGTATCTCATACATCAGGATCCATCAGCCCCTATTATACTCCTGCTCTCCCCCTCACATCATGTCACTGTGTGTTACCAGCCCAGAGATCTGACCAGCCTCCTCCCCATACTCTCTGGTGTATCTCATACATCAGGAGCCATCAGCCCCTATTATACTCCTGCTCGCCCCCTCTCATCATGTCACTGTGTGTTACCAGCCCAGAGATCTGACCAGTCTCCTCCCCACACTCTCTGGTGTATCTCATACATCAGGAGCCATCAGCCCCTATTATACTTCTGCTCTCCCCCTCACATCATGTCACTGTGTGTTACCAGCCCAGAGATCTGACCAGTCTCTTCCCCACACTCTCTGGTGTATCTCATACATCAGGAGCCATCTGCCCCTATTATACTCCTGCTCTCACCCTCACATCATGTCACTGTGTGTTACCAGCCCAGAGATCTGACCAGTCTCCTCCCCACACTCTCTGGTGTATCTCATACATCAGGAGACATCAGCCTCTATTATACTCCTGCTCTCCCCCTCACATCATGTCACTGTGTGTTACCAGCCCAGAGATCTGACCAGTCTCCTCCCCACACTCTCTGGTGTATCTCATACATCAGGAGACATCAGCCTCTATTATACTCCTGCTCTCCCCCTCACATCATGTCACTGTGTGTTACCAGCCCAGAGATCTGACCAGTCTCCTCCCCACACTCTCTGGTGTATCTCATACATCAGGAGCCATCAGCCCCTATTATACTCCTGCTCTCCCCCTCACATCATGTCACTGTGTGTTACCAGCCCAGAGATCTGACCAGTCTCCTCCCCACACTCTCTGGTGTATCTCATACATCAGCAGCCATCAGCCCCTATTATACTCCTGCTCTCCCCCTCACATCATGTCACTGTGTGTTACCAGCCCAGAGATCTGACCAGCCTCCTCCCCACACTCTCTGGTGTATCTCATACATCAGGAGCCATCAGCCCCTATTATACTTCTGCTCTCCCCCTCACATCATGTCACTGTGTGTTACCAGCCCAGAGATCTGACCAGCCTCCTCCCCACACTCTCTGGTGTATCTCATACATCAGGATCCATCAGCCCCTATTATACTCCTGCTCTCCCCCTCACATCATGTCTCTGTGTGTTACCAGCCCAGAGATCTGACCAGTCTCCTCCCCACACTCTCTGGTGTATCTCATACATCAGGATCCATCAGCCCCTATTATACTCCTGCCCTCCCCCTCACATCATGTCACTGTGTGTTACCAGCCCAGAGATCTGACCAGTCTCCTCTTCACACTCTCTGGTGTATCTCATACATCAGGAGCCATCAGCCCCTATTATACTCCTGCTCTCCCCCTCACATCATGTCACTGTGTGTTACCAGCCCAGAGATCTGACCAGCCTCCTCCCCACACTCTCTGGTGTATCTCATACATCAGGAGCCATCAGCCCCTATTATACTCCTGCTCTCCCCCTCACATCATGTCACTTTGTGTTACCAGCGCAGAGATCTGACCAGTCTCCTCCCCACACTCTCTGGTGTATCTCATACATCAGGAACCATCAGCCCCTATTATACTCCTGCTCTCCCCTCACATCATGTCACTGTGTGTTACCAGCCCAGAGATCTGACCAGCCTCCTCCCCACACTCTCTGGTGTATCTCATACATCAGGAGCCATCAGCCCCTATTATACTCCTGCTCTCCCCTCACATCATGTCACTGTGTGTTACCAGCCCAGAGATCTGACCAGTCTCCTCCCCACACTCTCTGGTGTATCTCATACATCAGGAGACATCAGCCTCTATTATACTCCTGCTCTCCCCCTCACATCATGTCACTGTGTGTTACCAGCCCAGAGATCTGACCAGTCTCCTCCCCACACCCTCTGGTGTATCTCATACATCAGGAGACATCAGCCTCTATTATACTCCTGCTCTCCCCCTCACATCATGTCACTGTGTGTTACCAGCCCAGAGATCTGACCAGTCTCCTCCCCACACTCTCTGGTGTATCTCATACATCAGGAGCCATCAGCCCCTATTATACTCCTGCTCTCCCCCTCACATCATGTCACTGTGTGTTACCAGCCCAGAGATCTGACCAGTCTCCTCCCCACACTCTCTGGTGTATCTCATACATCAGGAGCCATCAGCCCCTATTATACTCCTGCTCTCCCCTCACATCCTGTCACTGTGTTACCAGCCCAGATATCTGACCAGTCTCCTCCCCACACTCTCTGGTGTATCTCATACATCAGGAGCCATCAGCCCCTATTATACTCCTGCTCTCCCCTCACATCCTGTCACTGTGTTACCAGCCCAGATATCTGACCAGTCTCCTCCCCACACTCTCTGGTGTATCTCATACATCAGGAGCCATCAGCCCCTATTATACTTCTGCTCTCCCCCTCACATCATGTCACTGTGTGTTACCAGTCCAGATATATGACCAGTCTCCTCCCCACACTCTCTGGTGTATCTCATACATCAGGAGACATCAGCCTCTATTATACTCCTGCTCTCCCCCTCACATCATGTCACTGTGTGTTACCAGTCCAGATATATGACCAGTCTCCTCCCCACACTCTCTGGTGTATCTCATACATCAGGAGACATCAGCCTCTATTATACTCCTGCTCTCCCCCTCACATCATGTCACTGTGTGTTACCAGCCCAGAGATCTGACCAGTCTCCTCCCCACACTCTCTGGTATATCTCATACATCATGAGACATCAGCCACTATTATACTCCTGCTCTCCCCCTCACATCCTGTCACTGTGTGTTACCAGCCCAGAGATCTGACCAGTCTCCTCCCCACACTCTCTGGTGTATCTCGTACATCAGGAGCCATCAGCCCCTATTATACTCCTGCTCTCCCCCTCACATCATGTCACTATGTGTTACCAGCCCAGAGATCTGACCAGTCTCCTCCCCACACTCTCTGGTGTATCTCATACATCAGTAGCCATCAGCCCCTATTATACTCCTGCTCTCCACCTCACATCATGTCACTGTGTGTCACCAGCCCAGAGATCTGACCAGTCTCCTCCCCACACTCTCTGGTGTATCTCATACATCAGGAGCCATCAGCCCCTATTATACTCCTGCTCTCCCCTCACATCCTGTCACTGTGTTACCAGCCCAGATATCTGACCAGTCTCCTCCCCACACTCTCTGGTGTATCTCATACATCAGGAGCCATCAGCCCCTATTTTACTCCTGCTCTCCCCTCACATCCTGTCACTGTGTTACCAGCCCAGATATCTGACCAGTCTCCTCCCCACACTCTCTGGTGTATCTCATACATCAGTAGCCATCAGCCCCTATTATACTCCTGCTCTCCCCCTCACATCATGTCACTGTGTGTTACCAGCCCAGAGATCTGACCAGTCTCCTCCCCACACTCTCTGGTGTATCTCATACATCAGGAGGCATCAGCCCCTATTATACTCCTGCTCTCCCCCTCACATCATGTCACTGTGTGTTACCAGCCCAGAGATCTGACCAGTCTCCTCCCCATACTCTCTGGTGTATCTCATACATCAGGAGCCATCAGCCCCTATTATACTCCTGCTCTCCCCTCACATCATGTCACTGTGTGTTACCAGCCCAGAGATCTGACCAGTCTCCTCCCCACACTCTCTGGTGTATCTCATACATCAGGAGCCATCAGCCCCTATTATACTCCTGCTCCCCCTCACATCATGTCACTGTGTGTTACCAGCCCAGAGATCTGACCAGTCTCCTCCCCACACTCTCTGGTGTATCTCATACATCAGGAGCCATCAGCCCCTATTATACTCCTGCTCTCCCCTCACATCCTGTCACTGTGTTACCAGCCCAGATATCTGACCAGTCTCCTCCCCACACTCTCTGGTGTATCTCATACATCAGGAGCCATCAGCCCCTATTATACTCCTGCTCTCCCCTCACATCCTGTCACTGTGTTACCAGCCCAGATATCTGACCAGTCTCCTCCCCACACTCTCTGGTGTATCTCATACATCAGGAGCCATCAGCCCCTATTATACTTCTGCTCTCCCCCTCACATCATGTCACTGTGTGTTACCAGTCCAGATATATGACCAGTCTCCTCCCCACACTCTCTGGTGTATCTCATACATCAGGAGACATCAGCCTCTATTATACTCCTGCTCTCCCCCTCACATCATGTCACTGTGTGTTACCAGTCCAGATATATGACCAGTCTCCTCCCCACACTCTCTGGTGTATCTCATACATCAGGAGACATCAGCCTCTATTATACTCCTGCTCTCCCCCTCACATCATGTCACTGTGTGTTACCAGCCTAGAGATCTGACCAGTCTCCTCCCCACACTCTCTGGTATATCTCATACATCATGAGACATCAGCCACTATTATACTCCTGCTCTCCCCCTCACATCCTGTCACTGTGTGTTACCAGCCCAGAGATCTGACCAGTCTCCTCCCCACACTCTCTGGTGTATCTCGTACATCAGGAGCCATCAGCCCCTATTATACTCCTGCTCTCCCCCTCACATCATGTCACTATGTGTTACCAGCCCAGAGATCTGACCAGTCTCCTCCCCACACTCTCTGGTGTATCTCATACATCAGTAGCCATCAGCCCCTATTATACTCCTGCTCTCCACCTCACATCATGTCACTGTGTGTCACCAGCCCAGAGATCTGACCAGTCTCCTCCCCACACTCTCTGGTGTATCTCATACATCAGGAGCCATCAGCCCCTATTATACTCCTGCTCTCCCCTCACATCCTGTCACTGTGTTACCAGCCCAGATATCTGACCAGTCTCCTCCCCACACTCTCTGGTGTATCTCATACATCAGGAGCCATCAGCCCCTATTTTACTCCTGCTCTCCCCTCACATCCTGTCACTGTGTTACCAGCCCAGATATCTGACCAGTCTCCTCCCCACACTCTCTGGTGTATCTCATACATCAGTAGCCATCAGCCCCTATTATACTCCTGCTCTCCCCCTCACATCATGTCACTGTGTGTTACCAGCCCAGAGATCTGACCAGTCTCCTCCCCACACTCTCTGGTGTATCTCATACATCAGGAGGCATCAGCCCCTATTATACTCCTGCTCTCCCCCTCACATCATGTCACTGTGTGTTACCAGCCCAGAGATCTGACCAGTCTCCTCCCCATACTCTCTGGTGTATCTCATACATCAGGAGCCATCAGCCCCTATTATACTCCTGCTCTCCCCTCACATCATGTCACTGTGTGTTACCAGCCCAGAGATCTGACCAGTCTCCTCCCCACACTCTCTGGTGTATCTCATACATCAGGAGCCATCTGCCCCTATTATACTCCTGCTCTCACCCTCACATCATGTCACTGTGTGTTACCAGCCCAGAGATCTGACCAGTCTCCTCCCCACACTCTCTGGTGTATCTCATACAATCAGGAGACATCAGCCCCTATTATACTCCTGCTCCCCCCCCCCTCACATCATGTCACTGACCAGCCCAGAGATCTGACCAGTCTCCTCCCCACACTCTCTGGTGTATCTCATACATCAGGAGCCATCAGCCCCTATTATACTCCTGCTCTCCCCCTCACATCATGTCACTGTGTGTTACCAGCCCAGAGATCTGACCAGTCTCCTCCCCACACTCTCTGGTGTATCTCATACATCAGGAGCCATCATCCCCTATTATACTCCTGCTCTCCCTCTCACATCATGTCACTGTGTGTTACCAGCCCAGAGATCTGAGCAGTCTCCTCCCCACACTCTCTGGTGTATCTCATACATCAGGTGCCATCAGCCCCTATTATACTCCTGCTCTCCTCCTCACTTCATGTCACTGTGTGTTACCAGCCCAGAGATCTGACCAGTCTCCTCCCCACACTCTCTGGTATATCTCATACATCAGGAGCCATCAGCCCCTATTATACTCCTGCTCTCTCCCCCACACATCATGTCACTGTGTGTTACCAGCCCAGAGATCTGACCAGTCTCCTCCCCACACTCTCTGGTGTATCTCATACATCAGGTGCCATCAGCCCCTATTATACTCCTGCTCTCCCCCTCACATCATGTCACTGTGTGTTACCTGCCCAGAGATCTGACCAGTCTCCTCCCCACACTCTCTGGTGTATCTCATACATCAGGAGCCATCAGCCCCTATTATACTCCTGCTCTCCCCTCACATCATGTCACTGTGTGTTACCAGCCCAGAGATCTGACCAGTCTCCTCCCCACACTCTCTGGTGTATCTCATACATCAGGAGCCATCAGCCCCTATTATACTCCTCTCCTCCTCACATCATGTCACTGTGTGTTACCAGCCCAGAGATCTGACCAGTCTCCTCCCCACACTCTCTGGTGTATCTCATACATCAGGAGCCATCAGCCCCTATTATACTCCTGCTTTCCCCCTCACATCATGTCACTGTGTGTTACCAGCCCAGAGATCTGACCAGTCTCCTCCCCACACTCCCTGGTGTATCTCATACATCAGGAGCCATCAGCCCCTATTATACTCCTGCTCTCCCCTCACATCATGTCACTGTGTGTTACCAGCCCAGAGATCTGACCAGTCTCCTCCCCACACTCTCTGGTGTATCTCATACATCAGGAGCCATCAGCCCCTATTATACTCCTCTCCTCCTCACATCATGTCACTGTGTGTCACCAGCCCTGAGATCTGACCAGTCTCCTCCCCACACTCTCTGGTCTCTGGTGTATCTCATACAATCAGGAGACATCAGCCCCTGTTATACTCCTGCTCTCCTCCTCATATCTTGTTACTGTGTGTCACCAGCAGCCATACTGTGTGCTAGCAGTACCTCCACCTATGGTATTACATGCCATGAGAGTGTCCTTGTTAGCACACACCAGTCTATATATAAACCACTTATTTCTGGCATGGTGCGGCTGCTTGTTGGGGCACACACAGGCTCGGGGTTCCTCATGCCATGTGACACAAAGCTTAGGAAATATCTGGCGCAGCCCCTGTCATGTATCCACATGCTCCTGCAACAGCCGGCCTCAGGGAATTGGCTAATGAACGGCTCCTGTTACTGAGTTGGCAGCATCTGAGTCTTGAAAAATGGTTTGTCAGTTCCGCACTAGCTGTGTACTGTAAAGCCACATTGAAATATGAAAAAATCTGAAAATAACCAATATAAACGGTGCCAATATTCAAATCCTTTAAGGCACCTTATTTATTGGTGGTGCTCCCAAAAAAACTTTTGTAGATTAACTACATAAAAAGAGTGCAATTAAGAGTGCTCCCAAAAAGGTTTTCTTTTGTCTTGTCTCTTTTTATGTAGCATCTGAGTCTTGCTACCGCCGCCTTAGGTATATAATACATTTATTGAGCTTGTGTATGGGAACCAGCATTGAGGATCCTGCACCTTCCCTGCTGATTACCCGTCCCCTGGCACTTGGATGACGGCCTTCTCTGGCTTCTGATCCATGGCCTTAAGGGCACACCAATGGTTCCTAATGGAAGTATCTTCAGGAGCGTTCATGTCTGAGGAGGAGGACAGGGCCTCTTGCAAACTTCTGGTGCCTTCAGCATCCATTACTATATAATCCTGCAATCTCCAAGGTGGTAAAGGAGGAGTAGCGGGAAAAGGCGACCAGGACCCTATCAGAGGGGTGTGATCAGACCATGAAATTACTGTCTGTAGAAAAATTCAAGTGACCAGGTTCTGTGATAAATATGGAGACTGACACAGGACATATTATAAAGGAGAAGCATTTATTTCTCTAAGTTACAACAATGAGACCCTGCAAATAACAAGTTATACTCAGTTACAGTAATAGGAAGAACAAATTAGAATACTCTGCTCTTATCTCAGATGTTTCATGATCTGTCCCAGATGATGGTCATCGATTACGTAGTTTAAACAATATAGTTCAGGCGCCCTCAGGGTCCTTCTTTAATAACTCTGTCTGAATGTATTAAACTGAGGTGGGTTATGAAGTCTATATCTGCTGCAGACAGACCTAGCTTCAATCAGAACGAAGCTGCTATGTGTAAGTCTCTAGACTTTATACCCTGCAAGGATACGCTAACATTGTCTTACCAGATATTACATTCAGGGTCTGTGATGCTGGGTACTGTAGTCATTCAGTATAACATAATGTATCTTATCCTGGACAACTGTCCCCTTTCACCTACTCATGAATACAATACCCCAAACATCTTACCAGACAGTTTCCATCTGAGATGCTGATAATAGGAAGATATATCTATTATAATCAGCCAGCCTAAAAGTTGTGTATATTCTTCCCACTCACTATGTCCTTCACACTCGGTCAAAGGTCAAATTCAGCTAATAAATGGGGGCATGAGGAAGCTAAGGAACGGGCGGCATTACTGGTCTGTTCCTCAGTAGTGGTGGATCTATCAAGATGAGGGTCTGGAGCAAGAGTAACATCTCCCATAAGGAGAAGTGCAATTTCTTGTAGCTTTTGATAATAAATATGTAAGAAATCGGGACTGTCTGGCATTAGGGGCATAGAGAGAAGTGAGGGGGACATATTTATGATGAATCTTCCCAACAAGAATCCAATATCTACCATTGCAATCCACCCACTTGCTGTACAGGTGAAAGGGGCAGGATCTATTAGAAAGAATGGCTGCACCACAGGAGATAGAGCATGCTGGGTAGTGATTGGTAAACTGAGGGGGAGAGTGCAATGGAACATGAGATTCCTGAATGGTTACCACCGCCGCCTTCTGGTCAGTGAAATATTTTATTGCAAGACGTCTCTTACGGGGAGAAATAAGACCTTTTACATTAAGACTTAAAAACTTCACCGTGATAGAGATCAGATCATGGTATGAAACATCTAGGATCACCTGTGTAAAGTCCAATAGAGTCTGTAGGGCGTGTGCATACTTCAATCTATCAAATAACAGAAAAAATAAAATAGGGAACAAATATGGGAGACAAACAGAAATAGCGTCCATAAAGGAGCTAGAGATTCCGTCACTAGGGAACCGTAACAGAAAGGTAGAAAAAGGTGGCGGTCGGGCCTAAAAGGGAAACCCACCGACTACCCCAAGTAGCCATACGAGAGGCAAAATCTAATCATAGTAACAATTGTACAAAGAAATCTCAAATCTCAATGTAACCAATATATCCAAAGGAGGTAAAGGCCAAGAACATGGCCTGATATCCAATGTAGGAACTACCAATACACTTATAAAGGCAACAGGAAGTTAGACGGATCAGTCATGCTTTACCTGAACACCTAAGCATTCTAGAAAGGTATTATGAAACGTAACAGTGGAAAGAATATCAGACCATATAGCAATTTAATAGCACAGAAATAAAGAGTAAAAAATATATGTTTTAAACTAATAACAGGAGCAAATAAATCTGGCCCAAACATAGATCCATGCCCAGTAACTTAGTCCCAGTTGGGACATGTTACAGTCTGCAAAAGTCTTACTATTTTAGCATATTACTTCGAGACGGAAGACAACTCCTCCGGGATTGGTTTAGGTTAAGTGTCATGAAGGACTGTCAACAGTAGTGTCCCACTTTTTCAGAATAGCAGGATTGTTAGGCGCCGGGGTCCGCTCGTCGGTGCGGCCCGGCGCCTAGCAACCAGGGACGCCGTGCGTGTACAGCCGCCGGCTCCCTGGCAACGCTAGACGCCGTGCGCACGGAGCCGCACGGACCCTAGCAACGGGGACGCCACTGGCGGACCGCGTTCCCCGTTGCTGGGTCCATGTAAATTAGATAGGCACCTGTTTTCCTGGCCATGCAGCTAGGCAGCTGTATGGCATCTTTCCAATCAGTCTCCAAACAGCTGATTGGAGGACTCCCTGTTTAATACACTTCCTGGGCTTCTCACAGACGCCGGTAATAGCTTCCTGTATGCTGAATCTGTTTGCAGAGAGTGTTCCAGTCCTGCTGTATCCGGTCGTTCCTGTCCTCGGTTGTTCTGTACTCGGAAGTTGTCATCTGTTCCTGGAGTCCTGACCGAGCACCTTTTGACATCCAGTGGTGTTCGTGAGTCGCGGCGTAGCCGTGTGTTGCGGCTTGACCGCTTACTATTTGTTATTTGTTATTTATGTTTCAGAACTTTTTGCGGAGGATTCCGCTCCCACAGATCCACTCTGGTATCCAGCGGTGCTGGGTAGGAGTAACGGACTAGTGGATTTTGGTTGTCCTTTTCCCTGGCGGTTTTTCCGCACATACTTCTGGTTTGTTAGTTAGCTTGTAGCCCCTGGCCTGGTTGTTCAGTCAGAGGGCCCCTTGTTATCACCCTGTCTCGGATTTCCCTTTGTCTCCCATTAAGACCTGAGGGGGCATCGGAGTTGGGCACACATAATCCGCCGTTCAAACGCGGCTGCCATGGGCTCAAGCAACCATAGTCTCGCAGGGGATTTCTGACTACACGGGCGAGACAACGGAGTTAGGGCGCCAGGGGTTACTAGGCTTTCCTGCTCCCGTAACCAGCATTCCCTTCCAGTACCCTGGCCATTGTCGTAAGATCTCCTCTGGTCAGAAGTACTGGAATCATAACATTATTACCGGCCACACCAAAACTTAAAATTAAAACAGGGTTTGATTTTTTCCTTATTCAGTTTTGTTGATTTTTCGGCCTCATGAATCCCACATGTTTAGGGCCAAATCCTGGCCAACTCCTAGTCAGCCAGATTCAAGAACTTACTCAGATGGTTCAGGATCTTTCCCTTCGGGTGAAGTCACAGGAAGATCTTTTACGAACTTCCCCGAGGGTAGTCCCTGAACCAAAAATGCATTTGCCTGACCGTTTTTCTGGTGATAGGAAGGAGTTTTTTAATTTTAAAGAATCCTGTAAACTTTATTTTCGTTTAAGACCAATCTCCTCAGGGACTGAGTTTCAGCGGGTCGGAATTATTATTTCTTTGCTCCAGGGGGATCCTCAGACCTGGGCTTTTGGTTTAAAAGCAGAGGATCCGGCATTGTTGTCAGTAGATGCCTTTTTGGGGTCTTTAGGGCTTTTGTATGATGACCCTGATAGAGAGGCATCTGCAGAGAGTCAGTTGCGTGCTCTCAGCAACCAGGGACGCCGTGCGTGTACAGCCGCCGGCTCCCTGGCAACGCTAGACGCCGGGCGCACGGAGCCGCACGGACCCTAGCAACGGGGACGCCACTGGCGGACCGCGTTCCCCGTTGCTGGGTCCATGTAAATTAGATAGGCACCTGTTTTCCTGGCCATGCAGCTAGGCAGCTGTATGGCATCTTTCCAATCAGTCTCCAAACAGCTGATTGGAGGACTCCCTGTTTAATACACTTCCTGGGCTTCTCACAGACGCCGGTAATAGCTTCCTGTATGCTGAATCTGTTTGCAGAGAGTGTTCCAGTCCTGCTGTATCCGGTCGTTCCTGTCCTCGGTTGTTCTGTACTCGGAAGTTGTCATCTGTACCTGGAGTCCTGACCGAGCACCTTTTGACATCCAGTGGTGTTCGTGAGTCGCGGCGTAGCCGTGTGTTGCGGCTTGACCGCTTACTATTTATTATTTGTTATTTATGTTTCGGAGCTTTTTGCGGAGGATTCCGCTCCCACAGATCCACTCTGGTATCCAGCGGTGCTGGGTAGGAGTAACGGACTAGTGGATTTTGGTTGTCCTTTTCCCTGGCGGTTTTTCCGCACATACTTCTGGTTTGTTAGTTAGCTTGTAGCCCCTGGCCTGGTTGTTCAGTCAGAGGGCCCCTTGTTATCACCCTGTCTCGGATTTCCCTTTGTCTCCCATTAAGACTTGAGGGGACATCGGAGTTGGGCAGACATAATCCGCCCTTCAAACGCGGCTGCCATGGGCTCAAGCAACCATAGTCTCGCAGGGGATTTCTGACTACACGGGCGAGACAACGGAGTTAGGGCGCCAGGGGTTACTAGGCTTTCCTGCTCCCGTAACCAGCATTCCCTTCCAGTACCCTGGCCATTGTCGTAAGATCTCCTCTGGTCAGAAGTACTGGAATCATAACAAGGATAAATATCCGGAAATATCTGCAGATTATCCAGGAACTCAGCTGTGCCTGAGGAAGACAAAGCAGTCCGTAGAATGCGTTCTTTAATATGAAATAAGTCGACCTTAAGCAGAGTGTCCATCGGTTCTTGGTTAGGGGCCTGTTTGGACTTTGAGAGTCTATGGATCCTATCAATAAGAAGGTCCGCGGCTGAAGCCTGCGGAGGAAGTTTCTGAAAAGAAGACCGTGGCATTATCATAAAGCTCAGCATTTGTAACAGAATCCGGAACGCCCATTATTCTGATATTATTTTTCAGAGACCTGTCTTCTAAATCAATTACTTTATCACAAATAGAGACCGTGTCTTCCTGAAGGGTGCCGTGCTGAAATCAGATCTTTGTGAGACACAACAATCTCTTTCATCTTAGTCTGTACAAGTGCCAATCTCACTGATATCAGACCTCAAAGCTTGAATATTAGAGTTAGGTTCTGAGGTTAGTTCAGTCTTTAAATGTGGATAACATAGAATGTATAGAGCGTAAAGTAACAGGACCATCTAGAGCAGTGGTGGCCAACGTGTGGCTCCTGAGCCACATGTGGCTCTTTCTTTATTCAAATGAGGCTCCCAACACTCAAAGTCACAAGAGATCTGTAAACCGTTGCACTCCAGCCAGACATGCAGCAGCACTACGTAGACTGAGAACTGATACACACGGGGGAGCTGGCTGTAGTGACACATGGGGGAACTGAAGTGTATTATGTGAATCTGTCTTTTCAATATATTTTATGCGGATCTGGCTTTTTCAATTATTTGATGTAGAAGTGGCTTTTTCATTGTCTTTTATGTTGGATCTGGCTTTTCCAATGTATTTTATACCAGGGGCGTGGCCTAGCAGGCACAAGGTCACACCCCATTTTTGCAAGTGCGCCTTCGGCTCGAAGTCGGCTCTTAGATGTACCTAACAAGATTTCTTAGCTCTTTGTCTCTGACTGGTTGGCCACCCCTGATCTAGAGTATCTTAAGACGTCTTCAGCCATTACAGCTGGGCTGTGCATCTGACAAGAAGAAGCAGATGATGTTGTAGTAGTCTCAGAAGGACCACCTGAATTCAAGATACCAAAGAGATGGACAGGTGGGGCAGATTTGGTACCTTTTAACCTTTTTTGGAGGCATGGTAAGCTGACTACAAAGAGACTGACCTCTCAGAGATAGGAAAATACAAACGGTCTATAAATAAAAGGAGCAGTAGTACGCTGTCAGGAGGTTACATCAAGATGACTCCGTTCAAAATGACTTTCTTAGTCGGGGTGACGGGGGTATCCGAGCTAAAATTTCAAGTAAACATGATGTAATGCAACTTAAATAACACAGTAATGACCGAGAAATTCCACTAGAGGTCAGCGTGATCACAGACGTGAAGTACTCAGCACAGAGACACACAAATGGCTGAATATATTCAGTGAATAAATCCACAAAATAATATAGTGTGAGGTTGTAATCAGAGTGTAATGAGCTGTACTCAGACGATACTTGATAGTGGGCTCTGCATGTAGACTGAGAGGAAGTAGATGATAGTGGTGCCATATAAATACAAGGTAGTTTCACCTCCAGGCAAATGCTTCAATTTAGTGCAGTGACCCGGGTCCAGCCGTCAGGACACTTATTTATATTAAACCTTATTGAAGGCAGAAGGCAAAGCATGTGATGGCCGGGCACCAGGATCCAAAATGGCAGCCACCGCACTTCCCAGTATCACTGCCAGTCTCCAGTGACTGTGGGCAGCCCCTTCTGTCCTCAGTAGTAACGGGAGCTGTGCACCCGTGTTATCTGGAGAGCAAGTGCTCCCGCCTGAGCCAAAAGTGTCTGCAAGTCAGGTGTCTGGAGCGTGCAGGAAAGACTGGGCACACTTGGTCCCAGAATACAGCCGTGGCTTCAGCAGCGTCAGTAGGCTGCGGCAGTGAACGGTGAGCGGAGCGAGCAGCTTTAGGGCAGTAAGAGTGGGGGACTTAATAGATTGGGGTTTTTTATTCATTCAAAAGTTTTTATTGAGAATTTTTCATATACAGTACAGAAAAGGGAAACAAACTACAAACCCTCCCCAGCAACTGAGATACAATACAATGGTAACATTGCATTTGGTAGTCTCAAGAAAATCATACAGATGAATAAGATACACAAATAAATAACTGTGTGAAATATCCTTGTATCACGTGTGGTCCTTGTGTTCAGACACATACTGAAGTGCATGAGTATAGTAAAGTCAACGAATCATAATCATACCAACTGACATTTTAGTTAAGCAGCACCATGCGACCAACAGCATTTTAGTCAGAGACACATCTATCGGTGCTTATACGGTGAGTTCAATCACCTCTCCCAGATGCAATAGTATTTTGTTTCAGCATGTCTACTCATATATACATACTTTTCGTGTTTGACAACCTCGTTAGTAAGAGAGATCCAGGCCGCGGTACAAGGGCCGCTAGTGGACATCCACAGTCTGGCTATACAGACCTTGGCCAGATACAGGGGTTGGCAATATACCGTTGCATGTTTTTATCAAGAGCATCGTCATCGAAAGCCGCTAGCAAACCTGTAGCAGGTGTGCAAGCGTTTGAGGGTATCACGGTGGAAATCAGAACGCAAATAATCTCAACCCAAAATAAATTAACCACAGGGCAGGACCATAAAAGTTGCCAGAACGTGCCCTCCAACAAGTTCCATTTAGGGCACCTAGAATCCCCCCTACCCCCCAGCTGAAGCAGACGTATAGGTGTAATGTATACTCTGTGCAGTATGAATCATTGAATTTGCTGAAATCTCGCTGAAGTGGATGAGGTGCGAGGACCAGTCAGGGCAGCGTCCCATGCATCCTGAGACAAGGGCCCCAGGTCCGCCTCCCATTGTGAACGAAGGCGTGGCATGTCAGTCACAAGGTTTGAAGCGAGCAGGCTAGAGTATATCTGGGACGTAAGGTGGGAACCATCCAGGGATAGTAGCATTAGCCTAACAGGGAACTGTTGTAGCTGGATCGAGTTGTCAGGGAATTGGGCGGAGCAGGCCTGCCGCAACTGTAGGTAGCGATAAAAATAAGTATAGGGAATCTGATAATCCGATTGTAGTTGTGAGAATGATTTAAACACATTCCCAGAGTATAACTGCCCAATAGCATTAGTGATGAGCAGGTTCGGTTTCTCGGAAACCGGAGCCCCACGAACTTCACCTTTTTTACACGGGTCCGAGGCAGGTTCGAACCTTCCCGCCTTGCTCGGCTAACCCGAGCGCGCCCGAACGTCATCATCCCGCTGTCAGATTCTCGCGAGATTCGGAATCTATATAAGCAGCCGCGCGTCGCCGCCATTTTCACTCGTGCATTGGAGATGATAGGGAGAGGACGTGGCTGGCGTCCTCTCCGTTTATTGTAGAAGACAGTTGATTGGTTGTTTATTGCTTAATTGTGGGTAGGATTGGGGGAGCAGCTGTTAGGAGTACAGTGCAGAGTTTTGCTGATAAGTGACCACCAGTTTTTATCCGTTCTCTGCCTGAAAAAAACGCTCCATACCATATCTGTGCTCAGTGTGCTGCATGATATATCTGTGCTGAGTGCTCACACTGCTTAATTGTGGGGACTGGGGAGCAGCTATAGCAGGAGTACAGTGCAGAGTTTTGCTGACAGTGACCACCAGTATACGTTGTCTGCCTGAAAAACACTCCATATCTGTGCTCACAGTGTGCTGCTTTATTGTGGGGACTGGGGACCACCAGTATAATTAATATTATATAGCAGGAGTACAGTGCAGAGTGCACTGCTGTACCTACCTCTGTGTCGTCACTTGTCATCCATTAAGTATACTATCAATCTACATTCTATACCTGTGGTGCATTTTAGTTGTGCGCAGTATATATAGTAGTAGGCCATTGCTATATATACTGGCATATAATTCCACACATTAAAATATGGAGAACAAAAATGTGGATGTTAAAATAGGGAAAGATCAAGATCCACTTCCACCTCGTGGTGAAGCTGCTGCCACTAGTCATGGCCGAGACGGTGAAATGCCATCAACGTCATCTGCCAAGGCCGATTCCCAATGTCATAGTAGAGAGCATGTAAAATCAAAAAAACAAAAGTTCAGTAAAATGACCCAAAAATCAAAATTAAAAGCGTCTGAGGAGAAGCGTAAACTTGCCAATATGCCATTTACGACACGGAGTGGCAAGGAACGGCTGAGGCCCTGGCTTATGTTCATGGCTAGTGGTTCAGCTTCACATGAGGATGGAAGCACTCATCCTCTCACTAGAAAACTGCAATGCCACTCCTAGATGGGCCAGGTGTTTGTGTCGGCCACTTGTCGCTTAGCTTAGTCACACAGCGACCTTGGTGCGCCTCTTTTTTTCTTTGCATCATGTGCTGTTTGGGGACAATTTTTTTGAAGGGCCATCCTGCCTGACACTGCAGTGCCACTCCTAGATGGGCCAGATATTTGTGTCGGCCACTTGGGTCGCTTAGCTTAGTCACACAGCTACCTCATTGCGCCTCTTTTTTTCTTTGCATCATGTGCTGTTTGGGGACTATTTTTTTGAAGGGCCATCCTGCCTGACACTGCAGTGCCACTCCTAGATGGGCCAGGTTGTTTGTGTCGGCCACTTGTGTCGCTTAGCTTAGCCATCCAGCGACCTCGGTGCAAATTTTAGGATTAAAAATATTATTGTGAGGTGTGAGGTGTTCAGAATAGACTGGAAATGAATGGAAATTATGGTTATTGAGGTTAATAATACTATGGGATCAAAATTACCCCCAAATTCTATGATTTAAGCTGTTTTTTAGGGTTTTTTGAAAAAAACACCCGAATCCAAAACACACCCGAATCCGACAAAAAAATTTCGGTGAGGTTTTGCCAAAACGTGTCCGAATCCAAAACACGGCCGCGGAACCGAACCCAAAACCAAAACCCGAAAAATTTCCGGTGCACATCACTAAATAGCATAGATACCCCATCTGCCCCTAAGACCCCTCAGTTCCTTAAACCCAATGGTACCATCTAATGGGGCATCCGGGTCCCAGCCCTCACTCAAAAGCAGAATCCCAGCTTGCTTCCAAATCATCACAGCCTGCTTAAATATATCGGTAAGCCAATTAACTTGTTCTTACCAGACAGCAAGCAGTGCAGTGGAGTGAGTCCAGGAACCAAAGCAGATACCACCAGAGAGGGAAGATCCAACCCGGCCTCGTCCCTAAGCCAGTCATAAATATGTGTCAGTTGTGTGGCCCAATAATAAAATCTAAAACATGGCACTGCCATACCCCCAGAGTCTCTGTCCCGAGTTAGGGTGTCTAGTTTGATTCGCACTCTCTTGTTAGACCATATTTATGGAGGAGAGGAAACTGTCCATGCGCTTAAATACCGCTTGAGGGATATAAATCGGGGAATGCTGTAATATATATAGCAACTTAGGTTGTGCCGTCATTTTAATGAGATTAATTCTCCCGGTGACAGTCAGCGGGAGCCTGCCCCATACCGCTATCCGAGACTTCAAGTAATCCAATTGGGGTTGTACGTTAAGAGTTACATACCGAGATGGGTCGTTAGATATCCATATTCCCAAGTAGTTAAAGACTTCCACCCA
Organism: Pseudophryne corroboree; assembly: GCF_028390025.1. Classification (NCBI taxonomy): domain Eukaryota; kingdom Metazoa; phylum Chordata; class Amphibia; order Anura; family Myobatrachidae; genus Pseudophryne; species Pseudophryne corroboree. The sequence goes on along the minus strand of NW_026967509.1, from coordinate 374,110 downwards.
ATGGAGTGGGAGGGAACTGGAGTCTCCGGACACTGACCCCTGAGCGGCCCCAGTTTATCAGAAGACCTGAATACATACCAAAGTCATTAATTATAGTAAGGATTATAGGCATGGTGACGGTATAGTTGGAAACAAAAAGCAATATGTCATCTGCATACAAAGCTATCTTGTCCTCTCTTGGACCAATTTTAAAACCGGATATGGTCGCAGCGTGTCTAATGAAACACGCCAACGGCTCCACCACCAGTGCGAATAGAATAGGGGATAGGGGGGGAATAGGGGGCAGCCCTGCCTAGTCCCCATCTGCAACGGGAACGAGGAGGAGATAAAGCCGTTAACCGATACCCTAGCTTTAGGGTTTGAGTACATCAATTTAACCCATTTAATAAAACCAGGACCTATCCCAAATTTCTCCATGGTCCCCCAAAGGAACTTCCACTCCACCGAGTCAAACGCTTTAACAGCATCCAATGAAACTATAATCGAGGAGTGGTCGTCCCCAGGGGCGACCTGCAGATGAGTAAACAATCTCCTTAGATTTCCCAGGCATGAATCAGCTGAGCAATAACTGAGTTAAGTCTAATCGCTAGTATTTTAGCTTGGATTTTGACATCGGTAGGCAGCAGGGATATGGGCCTATACGACTCCATTCTAGTGGGGTCCTTATCAGGCTTCAACAGAACAATAATCAGTGCCTCAGATATAGACTCTCCCTGAACATCCCTTCATAGAGAGCCAGCAATCTAGGCGCGCAAAATTCCCCGTGCTTCTTATAGAATTCTACAGGTATGCCGTCCAGCCCCGGCGCTTTACCGCCAGGGAAGAACTTTATGGCCCTCTCCAGCTCAGCCAGAGAAATCGGGGAATCAAGAAAATCGCGTGCATCAGGGGTCAGTGTCAGCAGAGAGACCGCATCAAGATACGACAGATGGTCCTCATCCGTGCATGTCAACCTAGTGCTATATAAATGATTATAGTAGTCAAGAAATTGATTGGTTATGTCACGGGTTTGGTCATATACAGTGCCGTCACGGCCTACCAGACGAACCACAGTATTAGACGGTTGCTCAGTACGCGCCAATCTGGCCAGAAAAGCGCCGTAAGTCTTTCCAGGGACAGATCTATGGTGTTTTTATAGTCCCCCAGGCTAATGACTGGAGCATCAGGGAATATAGCAAGAAATTCTGCCGTTTTTTTAAGGACTTCCGGGGAATACGGGGGTGGTATATAAAGTGCTATCAGCACAAGAGATACGGAGTGAATCTGGCACTTCATAAAAACTGATCTACCCCAGGGGTCAATTTGCACCTGCTCTATCGTGAACAGAATATGTTTCCTGACCAAGATGGAGACCCCTCGAGAAGAGGAGGTATTGGTTGAGTGGTAAGTCCAACCCACCCACGGTTTTTTCAAAGACAGAACTCTAGCCCCAACTAGGTGGGTCTCCATCAGACAAATGATGTCCGCCCCAAATTGCTTGAGCTGTCTAAGGACCAGCATCCTTTTAACCTTGTCATTGAGGCCTTGTACATTCCAGGAGAGAAATTTCATTAAATTAGTTGTCATAGTACCATAGTGTGTCGTAGAACCGAGACTCCGCCAGCCCACACATCATCCAGCATGTAACACATTGCACTCCCAATATCACAGAAATACACATTTCCCACGTACCACAATGCAGTTGAAGAAGAAAAAAAAACACATCTCAACAGTTGTAAAAACAGTCCGGATACCTACTCCCCCAGTTACCGCCCCAAACCTTTACTCCTAAATCCCACACCCTCCTCCCTGTATACCACCCCAAACATTTGCATACTTGGATCCCTACAACAAAAACTAGCCCCTCTCCCCCCTTCTACCAAAAAAAAAACGTATCAAAATTCTAAATACCCAATGGCAAACTGGCAGGCAAAAAATACAGTGGCGACTAGACATGTCTCAGCGCCCTCCATACATTTAAGGCATCCCCCCACAGGGAAAACTGCAAGAACATTCTATAGAACATAACATTGTAGCATGAAGCATAAACTATAAAAAAGGCCCCAAACCCCGAGATTCCCCTAAGTGGAACCTATTCAATGCCTAACTGACTAAGTCAGACCCCCTGACTACCCCTACCCCTACCCAGCTACCAGCCAGCAAGGGAACACACTGTAGAGCCCACCCAGAGCCCATGAACTTAGTAGTTACACAAAGTGGAAATAGGTGGCCGACTTTCAATATATTCTCCCTGGCACCTCTACAAATAGCAAAAAATTAGGCCTAAATGTAAAAGAGAGCGTCCACAGCAGAAGGTTAGCCACGCGTCCTTAATCCTCAGCCATAGCCCGTCTCGCTGGCCTGGCAGTGTCCAGCCACACAGAGGCCTCCCGAGGAGTGGAAAAGTATTTCGCCTCCATCCACCACAATTCTCAACTTAGAAGGGAATAGCATGGCATAAGATATGTTCAGCTCATGAAGACGTCTCTTAACGGGTAAATTGGGCCCTATTCTTTTGGACTTCCACCCCAAAATCAGGCAATACGGCACGCGGGAGCCATTCCACAACAGCGGGCTCTTAGTACAATTCAGTCGCAAAACATCTCTGTCGCAGTAATTAAGGAGTTTAGCTATCAAGGTACGAGGAGGCGGCCCAGGTGGAGGAGGATGGAAGGGGACTCTATGAGCTCTTTCCACGGTGAAAAAGGGCGAGAAGGATTCCATTCCGTAACTGTCAGTGAGCCATTTTTCCACAAATTTCTCAGGAGACTGTCCCTCCTCACGTTCCGGGAGACCTACGAATCGCACATTACATCTCCTCAAACGCCCCTCCATATCTAGCAGTTTGTGTTGTACACCCGTTATTTGGGCAATAATGGTAGTGACCTTTGCCCCCAGCGGCTTCACTGAGTCCTCAAGGGTGGACGTACGGGCCTCCACCTCACCCACACGTTCCCGGACCCTCTGAAGGTCATGATGTATAATAGACAGGTCAGATTGAACCTGACCAATTTTATACGCCAGCCTAGCCTCGCTAGCTGCCACAGCCTCCAGGACCTTCTGTAGGGCAGCATCAGGAGAAGCATCCAAGGCGGCCGAGCCACGCAGAGATTTAGGCGGAGGAGAGGAGTCACGGTCAGGGGTCACCTCTTTACAGATAGGATTAGACGACTGGGAGTATTTCTTCAGCTTAGCAGCAGCTGATTGCTGCGGTTTCACCATTTTGCTGTAGTACAAGGAGAGGTGCTCAGGTAGAGGACAATAGTATAGAATAAAATAGCAGAGATACTGTGCAGGGTATAAATCAGACCAAGCATCGGTCATAGAAAAGCAAATGCCCACACTTCCAAGACACACAGGCACTGTAGAGGTAAAATGGCGGAATTTCCCACCACTGTATGTCTCACATTGCAATCACTGTAGAGCATGGGGATCACAAGCATCCAGGGGTCCCAGCAGATATAAACAGTAGAGCAGTTCACATATCAGCAGGGAGTTACTGGGGCTAGAGCAGGCAGTAATAGGGCTCAGGCAGATGTATTCTTCCCCCTCTCAGCAGGCGCTCATCTCCCCCCGCAGGGTGGGTGTATGTGTGGCAATGGCGTCAGGGCTGGGGCTCAGGAGAACAGGAACAGCAGGGCACAAGCGTATAGCAGACCTTACCCCGCTGATCCGCTGTCTCCACCGTCTTCTGCACCCGGCGCTGTCATGTGCATGAGCCACAGCTTCAGCTCCAGCCTCTCCCATCTTTGATGGCGCGGCGTCTTCCCGCGCGCCAATCCCCGCAGTACTCTCTGGGTCCTCACTAGCATGGCGGACGCAGTACACAGTCTGGAGCAGGATCAGCGGGGTCAGCGCAAGTTTCCCCACACCACAGATGCCGCACAGGGCACAGCAGGGACACCCGGATATGGAATCAGGATAGTTGGTATGGAGAGCGCTGATCAAAGGCTGCTTACTCCATGTCTGTAAAGCCACGCCCCCCTAATAGATTGGGTCTTAGTCCCAGCGGCGGCTGAGAGCTATCAGGTAGGGTAGATAAGAGGAGAGCTCCAGAAAACACATCTGGATGGACCTCTCCCCTCTTATTTTATATACTCACAGGGGTGACAGGTGTGGTACATCCCTACAAAGGCAGATCCAATCTCTTTCTCATCAGACTCTGCTGTCTTCCCTGCACTCTCACTCAGATGTTCACTGCTGCCAGTAGCACACGTATGAGAAGCAGAAGTATGGCGGCAGCTGTATAGATTCTGATATGTAATTCTCTGTTTCATACCGTATACACATCATCCTTATTACTATTGAGACAGTAGAGGTAAGACACTGATGATGGGGGTGTAAAAATGGATTATAAACTAGCAGATAATGATTGCAGTTACACATCAGAGAAGTCACACAGGTGAGAAGCCATTTCCATGTTCTGAATGTGGGAAATGTTTTGCACACAAATCAGATCTTGTTAAACATCAGAGAACTCACACATGTGAGAATCCATTTCCATGTTCTGAGTGTGGGAAATGTTTTACCCAGAAATCAAGTCTTGTTACACATCAGAGAAGTCACACTGGTGAGAAGCCATTTTCCTGTTCTGAGTGTGGGAAATGTTTTGCACGGAAATCAGTTCTTATTAAACATCAGCGAAGTCACACAGGTGAGAAGCCATTTCCATGTTCTGAGAAATCAGCTCTTATTGCACACAATAGACATCACTCAGGTGAGGAACCATTTTAATCTTCTGGAGTATACTCATCATTGCCATGCGTTGTTCTTCAAGGTTTTTATCCTATCTTCTATGCTTTTTGCAATATACATGTCACCGCAGTGTGAAATAATCAGATGTCATGCCCTCATCTACTGCTATGCAGATGACCTGTCTTTTGCTCCGGGTACTGAGAACCCAGTACCATTCCTAAATGGTTGTCTAGCTGAGCTCCAGGTGTGGGTGATGCCAGTTGGCCGTGACTCAGTCCTGGTGAAACAGGTTCTTATGATAGATGCTCACCAACAAAGGGCAGGGCTACAGCTCAGCTTTGCAAACCAACCAGAATTACGCTTGGGGGTTCAGAGTTACAAAATGCTGATCCTGTGTGGAATCTTGGTGTACTGGATGGTGGAGTGACACTTAGACATCAGGTATCAGCCACAATCAGATCCTCATGTGAGGAACATAGCCAGACTCCAGCACTTATTTCCCTCAGAAGATCTACCTACAGTCATACATGCACTTGTATCATCACGCATAGAGTACTGCAATGTCCTCTACCTGGGTCTCCCAGCAAAATAATTGCACCGTTTGTAGCTTGTACAGAATGCAGCAGCCAGGCTGTTACCTAACCAGCCCGTTCCTGCCACATAACACCCATTCTCTGCTCCCTTCACCGGCTGCCTGTAAGATGGGGACTCTATTACATAATCTTACTGACTCTCCTAGCCCTACATGACCAGGGTCACAGGTACCAGAAGCAGCTTCTGCCTCCTTACTGCCCTGCTTGCTTCCATCTGCAGAAGGACTATTACCAGCAGTGCCAAAAATCCCCAAGAAGTTCTGAGATGCCAGGGATGAGACAAGGTTGTGGTACTAGTGCTGTAGCGGGGGCTGCTGGAGGCACTGTCTTTGGGTAATATTGTCCCCAAGCAGTGCTAAGGTGTCAGAGGGGAGACAGGGCAGTGACAGTATTGGGGGAGACAGGGAGGTGGCAGTAGTGGGAGAGGACAGGGCGGGTGGCAGTAGTGGGGGGAGACAGGGCAGTGGCAGTTGTGGGACAGGTGGTGACAGTAGTGGAGAGGAGACAGAGTGGGTGGCGGTAGTGAAGGAGACAGGGTGGGTGGCAGTATTGAGGGGAGAAAGGGCGGATGGTCACCGTGCAGTACCAGGGGCTGCTGGAGGCAGTAAAGAGGTGTATGGGTCCCGCACAGAATCAGTTGATAATTAGACTTAATGATGATTCTGCTTCCTTATTTCTAATTAATCCCTTGTATGTGTTACTGTTATTTGCTGTGTCAGCCTTTATGTGTGTTCTGTGTAATAATCCTGAAAGTAGTGCTGCTACCGATCTCATATCATTTGTAGTAACTTGGAAAAGATGAGATATGAGGTGCACTCTGGAAGCTTATAGGGGTTAATCAGAAATGAACGCAGATGTGACATCACGCAGCCTCCCGGAAAATGGTCCCGGCCCGTCCGCGTTCACCCCTCAGGGATGCGGCCACAATGAGTGTCTGCGCGGCTGCTGCGCACGTGCATTTTGTCACCACCACCAAACTGCTCCGGGCCGCTATTGTGGCTGGGTCTGAATGACCCCCATAGGGTTTTGGCTCTCCTGATATCTATCTGTTTTACTTACCTGCACTACTATAATGTAACTTGAATTGTTTTTGTGCTTTAAAGGATATTTTATCCATGTTGTGCAGAGTAAAGTATTTTTTAAATTTAAAATATAGAGAAAAATCTGTGTATTAAAAATATGAAATAAAGTTGTTTAAAAACAAAAGATTTCCATTGGGTCTTTTTATGTGTCTGCGTATTATCTTATTTCCAGATAATTGTCGCTATGGTGACAGAAACAATTTCCTGTGAATGTGTCACTTGTTGTGTTACTTTTGTGTCCAGCGGGTGGGCTCGGAAATGTTATCCTTTTCCTCGCAGCCCCAGTTGCTGGAGAAAATGAAGGAGGAGCTGTTGACGGGTCACGTTCCGCTTGAGTTGACAATTTTCTCACCAGCAGGTCTTTCCACCTCTGCAGACTTGTGTCCGGAAAGAGAGATACAACGTAGGCTTTAAACCTAGGATCGAGCACGGTGGCCAAAATGTAGTGCTCTGATTTCAACAGATTGACCACCCTTGAATCCCGGCAAAGCGAATGAAGGGCTCCATCCACAAGTATTTCCAGGTAAGACGTTAAGTCTGAGGGACTATGCACAGGCCCAAATGATAATTGTTTTATGATCCTTCTATGTATGAACCAACCGATAGAGGGAATAATCCAAAAGTGTTAATACCAAAGATTAGCTAATCTTGTTGGAGGTGCGCCATTAAGCAAAATGCAATGACTGGTTAGAGGGTGTAATACCAATCAATCGAGGAGATACGCAGGATCAGATGAAAAAGCATATATGGTTTATTTTGCATCTAGGCCCAGATGGGTGTCAGCAGAGCACGCAGGCTCAGGGAGACAATTTGCGTTACAGTCATTACAGCTTATATAGTATACAATACACATAACATCAGAAATGGCTTATGTGACCGGGAACACAGTTTGTCTTTATTACAGTCATCCAAATACAATACTTATTCATAATTATGGGCCAGGAATGACCCCGGGCAGTCACTTAGGGGCCACGAGTTAGTAATAAAGCACTATACACCACTCTCAGCCCCCTAATGACGCAAAGTGGCCCTTATCAGTAGATACATACACATAAAGCACAATTAACAAAAAGCAGGTGCAGAGAAAAACAACACTTATACATGGTTCAGAATATATATTTTCTGCACCTAGGAATATATTGATACATCAAGCTTTTAACCCTATACGCATTCAGTCCCAGTATAAGGGGTCTAAATTTCTCTGACAATTCCTCCCTCTGACAAATTCCTTTTGTCACACACAACTATCCACTTTTTCATAAATGACCCTTTGGTCACCTATGTCACTTGCTCGAAGGATCTGAAAGGTACTAACAGAAGGTATTTCAGGCTCCAACGGCAGACAACTTTGACCAGGGGGCATCACCCCTTTGGACATTGGAACATACAAAGAGGGCTGAAAAGTAGAGGGAAGTGGACCCATTGCAGATCTTGAAATACTCTGACACCCTTTACTAACGATCATTGGCACACCCTTCAGACACAGGTAAAAAGTAATAATACCAATCCTCCAATTACTACATACTGCAACAATCCGGCTATCAGAGTTGAGACGCCTCTACCTAAGAATCCAAACAGATCCCATCTTTCTCCTCCTATCTTCCTTATTCCTTCCTGCATCTTTTCCACTTCTCTGTGTCCTTCCACTATATCTGAATTGTCTGCAATGTAAGTGCAACACTCCTGTCCTATGAAGGCACGTTTCTCCCTCTGAGGCCAGCACTTGGTCTAAAGCAAACCTATTTTGCAGCGACACTTTACACACTTGAGCCAACTCTTCATTAATTTCTCGTATGGCATGACTAGTTTCATTTATTATTCTATCCATATAGTGAGTGTACGCTTCCAGTCTTTCTGACAGAATTCCTACCCCTACCTGAGGAAAAAGTGAGTAAAAGAATTGCTCCCATCTATTCTTGTACACTATGCCTCTCCTCGCCCTGTAAAATACTTCTCGATCATCAATATTACGTGGAGCCCCATGTCATTTTCTTGTGATCCTTAACATAGGGGCTATTTAAGAAAGGACACATTTATCTGAACATTTACTGCCAACCCTGAGTAAGCATTTTTTTACAGAACCAGTAAAAACCTCTAGGGAGTACAACACCTCCTACCTTTACATTTTTAAGTAAGGCTGAAAGAAATGAGTGAGTGATGTTACCTGATGTACTATAGGGGTTCTGGCCATGAATGTCTACTCTTTCTTCTCAAGTTCTAAACATGGAGTTATTGATATTGCCATAAATATCCCTAAATGTATGTCTTCCCCCATCCTTCCCATTCAGTACCAGGACTCCTTTGGGACATTCAGTGTCCCCCATCTTCTGTCTGTTAACTATACGTATGACCCTTGTCCCACCATCATCTAGTGTTCCTTGAGCTAAATCATTATGAATCACACAAATGGCAGGCTGCCCCACTCTGGCTACTCTTGCTAAAGGGGGGAGTTTATTCTCCTCAGAGGACTAATTCTGGTACTATAAGTGGTTCCGGAAAAATTCTCTACCCAGTATCCCCAATCAAATCTCATGGCTTCTTCCCAAGTTACCGGAATGGCTATTAAGGGTATCCCTGATTCAGCAGTCATTGGCAAATGTGTACACACCCCACAGTCAGTCTCATTGTTAACTCTTGCAATGGCCTTATGAATGGCAGGTATAGCATTCTTTCCTTTTATCTCATGTCCATAGTCAGTGATGTGAGTCTCCAGCATAACAGGAGTTAAGACAGAGATCAGGATCCAAAGTATCTTCATTTTCTTCACGGGTAGAGAAGCTCTGCTTCTTTCCGGCTTAGGTGGCAACTCACCAGGGGCTTTATTGTATCCTTTCTGGCAGTCACGGTCCTGTGAGCAACACAGGTAAGGTGGTCTGCAGGATGTCCTCGGGTTCACTCCGGGGCGGGTCTGATCGGACCTCTTTTGCAGTGTGATGCTTGTACTCAGGTGGATCTTTTGCCGACTCTCATCGCTGTCGGAGTCGTTAACAGCACCTGGAATGGTCCTTCCCACTGCTCGGACAAAGAACTGCAACGTAAAAAGTTTATCATCACAAAGTCACCAGGCATTAGGTCATGGCAGGCCGCAGGACTGCTTGGTTGTTGAGAAATGACAGCATTGTGAATTGTTTTGATCTGTCTGCTCGCTCATATTAATCAAATATTTAACAGTCACATCTTGGGCGGTAGAGAGGTCTGGCGCTGGGACCATCATAAGATTAGGCAACTTTCCAAATAGGATTTCATACGGGGAAAGACGTAATGGCCCCGTGGGCGTGGTTCGGATAGAATGCAAAACAAGAGGCAAAGCCTCAGGCCACAAGAGTCCAGTTTGTTTGGTACATTTTTGCAATTAATTTTTCACAGTTTGATTTAATCGTTCAATTTTTTGCACTTGACTGGGGGTGGTAGGGCACATGTAATTGCTGCTTTATGCCCATCATTTCACACATTTCTCTGCATACCCTTCTGGTAAAATGCGTACCTTGGTCAGAAGAGATTACCTGGGGAAGTCCATACCTGCAGACTAAGTCCTGTACTATCTTCTTGGCTGTTATACTAGCTGTTGCTGTGGCTACAAGCAATGCTCCACCCACCTGCTAAACAGTTAAAGTCACAACATACTGCAATTGTCTTACCTTTGGGAACTGAATGTAATCAATTTGTACCCCCTGAAATGGTCCCTCTGTGGCGGGAAGGTGTGATGGTATTGTAGGCACTTTTCTACCTGGATTGTTTTGGAGACAAATTAGACAGACTTCACAAAATTTAGAAGCCAATGCAGAGAATCCAGGGGCGTACCAGTAGGTCCTGACTAAATTAGTCATTGCAGTTTTAGGTGCATGGGTGAGGCCATGAGTGACCTGAGCCAATGCAGGTAAAAGTGATCTGGGGGCCACTGGCTTGCCTTCTCTATTGCGCCACAAACCATCAGCATCTGGCTGGCATCCTTCCCGCTCTCAGGTGGAGATTTCCTGTGGACTGGAGGTTAATTGCATAGAAATCAATGCTTGTGTATCAGGTATACATATTTCAGACATTACATACACTTGTTCTTTTAACATAGCCGTGGATTTTGCTATTCGATCCACTCTGGCATTTCCTTTTGACACCTCATCTCTGCCAGAAGTGTGGGCCTGGCACTTTATGACAGCAATTTGTTCAGGTTCCATTACTGCTTCTAAAAGCTCTCGCACCTTGTCCGCATGCGCTATAGGTTCTTCATTAGATGTTATGAAATTTCTCAATTTCTACAGACAAAGCTTGCAGCACACCAAACGCATAGTGCGAGTCAGTGTAAAGTTTACAACAGTGTCAGATTACAATATTTCCCTTTGCTAATTTGCAAGCTCAGCACTTTGAACTGGGTGAGGGCCTGGCAGGCAGAGGCGTAACTAGGGTTTCTGGAGCCCAGGGCAAGATGGAAAATGGCGCCCCCCACTTAAAAAAAAAAAAAACACGTTTTAGCAGCGCAATACAGAATAGCAGTTGATTGGTTACAAGGATCCTCTGATTTTGCAAATACTGATTTGGAACAAGCCTTTTGTCCAGACATTCTCCTCCCTAGTTTACTACATATGAAACCCACTACATATCCTCCACATGTGGCCTGTAACCTATTATTAATTAGTACTTGTATGGCATGGAGACGATCTCGCTCCCGGATGGGCATCTCGACCCATACCACACTATTTCTTCCACTATCACACAAGGACTTTCAAATGCCTTACACTACTACATCTACTGTGCTTAGGGACTGGTATTTTGGAGGTTTGCGCTTAATTCACCAGATTATAGATCCAACTTCCCTTAAAGTGCTCTCCCACGGTTGCTTGGTGGAAAAATTCCCTAATTTATATATCCCCCTTTTTCTTTATTTTCAGATACGTAGTTATGCTACAAAGGTGGTGTCTAAATTGTCTATATCTGACAAGGCGAATGTGCTGGATGGTGCGCTACGTTGCTGCCCAGGGAGGGGTTGCTCCACATCTGTTATTTATGTACATATCAAACGATCCGTGAATGTTGATACTCTGTCTACGGGTATGGCTAAGTGGACAAATGATTTTCCATCTTTACCTTTCAAATCTATACTTGATGCCTTTGTACGGCTTAACAAACTTTTGATTTCAACATCTTATGCAGAAATGACGTATCAGATCTTACATAGATCTTATATTACACCTAAGTTGCGCTGTCTCATGGGTATATCATCGACTTCTGCCTGTTTTAAGTGTCAAGCTCCTGATGCAGATCTCTATCATTGTTTATGGAGCTGCCCTGAGGTGGCCAAGTTTTGGTCGCTTGTACAGAATTATATTCAAAACACCCTGGGTATATCTTTCGCCCTTTCTCCTGAATGGGCCCTTTGGGATATATATCCGACTTCTAGTGGGAAACCGCCCATGGGACACCGCAACTTAATAGCAAAAATTGCTGCCGCAGGGAGGAAGACCATCCTCTCACAGTGGATATCCTCAGACACTTTGACCCTTACGTTATTACTGCCTAGAATCACTCATTTATTCAATATGGATTGGTTGGAAATGTCCATTAATAAGGAGGCGAGGGCAGACAAATTTTTTAAAACCTGGTTGCCTTATATAAAAACTTTGCCTCGGGCCCAAAGAGATATAATGCGGAAAGGTGTATTACTTACCTCCTGGTACAACTTGGAGATGCTCTCCTCGAACTGCCCTCCGTTTTGAGCTCTCATTGACACTGCTTAAAATTGATTCTGTTGTTGCCTTTTGATTTGATATGTGTTTTTGCGCGATGTGCGGGACGTGTAACCACCTCAATATTCATTTTTATCTGTTTACCTGATATATTTCATGTTTGCTTTAATTCATTTGCTGTTGCAGATATACTTATTACTTATGCATATATTTTTTGTATGTTGTGCATTTCTTCAATAAAATGTTTAAAAAAAAAAAAAAAAACACTAAAAGAAGCATGTGCGCGCGCCGAAGGCGCACACGCCAGAAAATGGGCGTGGTCACACTCAAGAAGGGGTGTGGCTACGTTCCAGAAGGGGTGTGACCACTGAAAATGGCCCACAGTGCCAGTTACATTGCCCCACGGTGCCAGATACATGCCCCACGGTGCCAGATACATGCCCCACGGTGCCAGATACATGCCCCACGGTGCCAGATACAATGCCCCACTCAGTGCCGGATACAATGCCCCACTCAGTGCCGGATACAATGCCCCACTCAGTGCCGGATACAATGCCCCACTCAGTGCCGGATACAATGCCCCACAGTGCCAGTTACATGCCCCACAGTGCCGGATACAGTGCCCCACAGTGCCAGTTACATGCCCCACAGTGCCGGATACAGTGCCCCACAGTGCCGGATACAGTGCCCCACAGTGCTGGATACAATGCCCCACAGTGCAAGTTACATGCCCCACAGTGCTGGATACAATGCCCCACAGTGCCAGTTACATGCCCCACAGTGCCGGATACAGTGCCCCACAGTGCCGGATACAGTGCCCCACAGTGCCAGTTACAGTGCCCCACAGTGCAAGTTACATGCCCCACAGTGCTGGATACAATGCCCCACAGTGCCAGTTACATGCCCCACAGTGCCAGTTACATGCCCCACAGTGCCAGTTACAGTGCCCCACAGTACTGGATACATGCCCCACAGTGCCAGGCCCCCACCGTTCCGCCGCCAGACCCCCCCTGCCCCATCACTCACCTGTGAGGGGAGGAGAGCGCAGCGCAGCGCCTCTCCTTTCCCTCGCTGCTCCCTCCGGACGCCGGCGACTGTCTGGCGCCGGTTCGCTAGCCAATCAGAGCTCGCGGACCGGCAGCCAATCAGGAGCCGGTCCGCAAGCCCTGATTGGCTAGCGCCAGAGACCGGACATGGCAGCACTGCTGGCAGAGCTGCTAGTGCTCCCAGTGGCGGTGAGGGGAGGGAGAGACCCTCACATATAGGGGTAACGGGGCGAGTGGGGCATGATGCCCTGGACGCCGGCGGCGCCCCCCTCTCCTGGGCCTGCCAGGGCGCCCAGGGCACGTGCCCCACTCGCCCTACCCTAGTTACGCCTCTGCTGTTAGGGGTCTGGCTTCCAGCGTGTCAGTCTGTGTACACACAGCATATGCAGACCCCAGGCTGACATCTTCTCATCGTAATCAGCTTTCATCTACGAACAGTGTTAAATCTGCATGCAGGATGGATTCATCAGTGAGGCCAGGGCTGTGTGTCTTGTGTGTCCCCACCTTCCCCCTCCTCCCTCTGAGTCTGGAAAGACTCATCCCTTATAATCAGAAGGGTGGTGGGATTCAATGTATTGCAGCGCTGGATAATGAGATTACTGGGTGCTAGCAAAGTCAGTTCCCCCTTAGTGAGCCGTGAAGTGGTTAAATGTTGTGTCTGCTTGCAAGTAAGTAAAGTAGCTACCGCATGAGGCACATACAGATACAATGGTTGATTCAGGACAATATCTGCAGATTTGTGAAATAAGATTGCGGCAGCAGCCACTGCTCGCAAACACACCGGAAAGGCTCTGGCAACTGGGTCCAAAACCCCACTGTAGTATGCCACAAGGCGTTGTTTATCGCCATGCCGCTGAGTTAACACACCTGCAGAATGTCTCATCGCTTTATGACCAAACAGGGACAAAGCTTGTTCTAATGTGGAATGCCTAGCGCTGATGATGGTGTCAATGCCTCTTTTGTCCACAATTGCTCAGGGATTTCTGAAAGCCAGCCTGGCAGCGCCTGTGAGACAGGCATAAGCCTGTTGTCATCATACTGCCACAGGGCGTCTCGTACAGCATCAGTGTGTTGCTCTGGAACATGCAGAGAGAATCCAGCAGGCGAGCAGCTGATATAACATCGAAGTTTTGCGAGGAGATCGCGACTAAGCAAACTGACAGGGGCACTAGTGGACAACAACAAAAAGCGTGTTTGTAAGAGGACATAGGAGTCAATTTACTAAGGTGGGAGATTTTTAGAACTGGTGATGTTGCCCATGGCAACCAATTAGATTATATCTATTATCTGCTAGAAGCAGCTAGATAAATGGTAAGTAGAATCTGATTGGTTGCCATGGGCAACATCACCAGTTCTAAAAATCTCCCACCTTAGTAAATTTACCCCATAGCGTGACAGTCAAGGGCTCTGAAAGCGTCATTTCAACGGGACTGTTTGAGATTCCTACTGCAGTGACAGTATTGTCAGAGGTAGGAAAATCCTGACTACCTGCTATTGATAAAACAGAGGCTCCGGTGTCTATTAAACAAGAAATTGGCTTATTATTTATTATGACATTTACCATGGGATGATTATCTGTAGCCAATACAGGATACACCGGAGCCTTGACTTTCTGTCAATCTCTATTCCCGGGACGGTGTCTAAAGTCCCTATGATTGTAGTTGTCAGATGATTTAAGTCTCCCCTGCACGGAGGGATTTTTACAATCATATGACAAGTGTCCCTTTTCCCGACAGTTGTAACACAATATATCTCCGGGGAGCGGGCCCCCTCCCACTGGACAGTGCCTTGTGTACTGGCTGACCACTTTGCTCAGCTGCTTTAATCTGCATATTCATTCATTTCTGTTGTCTGCTTATCCTTTTTCACTAAACTATTTTCAAAATCAATTATGGCAGGGAATGTTTTGTTAAATGCTGTTTCTAGTTCTAACCATTTGGCAACTAGCTGATCACTATTAAGCTTATCAGCAGTAGAATCCTATTTTAAATTGCTGCATCAGGGACGTATAATCATTGGGTTTAAATACAGCAAGTAATAATTGCAAAACATCTCTATATGTGGGCCGGTGAATATTTTTAGTTAGAAATAAATGATCCCACACTGTCCTGGGATCTTTTCTAGGGTCGGGCATCTTTTCTGCTAGGGATCTAAGGTCTGATGCCATCCAGGGAACATGCACGGAGTATGTAACAGCCGGCCCCACACCCCCAGCTGGAGGGGCTGTGATAAGCCTGACCGGGTATAAGGTCGGATGCAACGCACCAGGATCTGCAGGGGTTAAGGTCTGCGGTATCATGCGTTGACCTCTACCTCTGCCTAAAAGTATTACAACGTAGTCCAGTGTCCCTGAACATGAACTGAAGTTTCCTGTAGTGTAGTGTTATCAGGGGTGGTCTTCTGTATGCCGGCGGCCAGGCTCCTGACGTCCAGCATCCTGGCGCCGGAATCTCGACCGCCGGCATACCGACATTTATTCTCCCTTGTGGGGGTCCACGACCCTCCTGGAGGGAGAATAAATAGCATGGCGCAGCGTGGTGAGCGCAGCGCGCCTGCAAGGGGCTCATTTGCGCTCGCCCAGCTGTCGGTATGCCGGCGGTCGGGATTCCGGTGCCGCTATGCTGGTCGCCGGGAGCCCGGGCGCCGGCATACACTACTACACCCGTTATCAGAGAGGGAAGAAATGGCAGCAGCAACTTAAGGGGTTTCTATGGACCGTTCACCCTCTACTCTTCTTATAGAGGAAGCAGCAGAGGCAATGATCAGGGAAGTGTCTATTGCCAGTGTCCCTTAACTCTGGGTTCTCGATAATCTGATGCAAATGGGGGTATAATGCCTCCTCCCTTTTTCTAATTTCCTTAACTGTGTGTTATTAAGACCGTATTTTTGCTGCATAAGGCAGAGGGTTTTGTATTGGAGGTGACAATAAAAGTGCATCAGCTACACACAAACAATAAAATTTACATTCATTGCAACTTATCAACTTATTTCCTATATTATTCAAAACATTTGCATGAAAGGTACCTGTAAAAGGAAAGGTTAGATAATTCTGTGTTCTCTTATTCCATTCTTTCAAGGATTTCACCGCAATATCACCATACTCGCAACTCCTAACACTAGCCGGTGCACTCAGAGAGAATCACTCTTTGTGGACTGATTCTGCCCCATTTGCCTTACCACTAGTGTACACAATTTTATCTCAAAAACTGTCTCTCACAAGCAAATGGAGTCTCCTGCCACAGCAGGGAGATGAATCAATTATTTTCAATACAGTAAAGTATACCCACAAGCGTCACGTCTGACGAGAGTGCTAAACCTCTCTCTCCTCAGGCTGTTATAAGTTTCTCAACAAAAATGATCACACAGCTCTATTTCCTATCAAGTACTCACAATACCTGCTATGAGAGATTGTCCCACAATTTTCCTTATACCTTCATCATACCTTGGGCAAGAAAAAGTCACACAAATATATCTCTTTCCCCCCTGCGTTATAAAGGCAGATATGAGAAGCTTTACCTTTTCTCCGTCCCTGGCACGGGTACAGAGTTCAGTTTACACACATGTACTCAGCGTCATTCATCTCTTACATACATCACAACACAAAATACTTGTAGCAGCTAGTAGCAGCTATTGCATCAGTTTAACCCTATACATTTCCAACCTTCAATGCTTATTAACACAACTGTAAGTTATACAATGTATACCTTTTATATTATTGATGGAAAAAATAAGGTTAGAACCTGAAAATAAGGTAAAAGCAATATATGCACAAGTTTGAGTATTGCAGTAAATAGAAATAGTAATGCTTTCTGGAAAGAATGGTGTTAGATGTTAGTCCTAGAAAAAGAAGTATTATTCATACATTTCATACATATCTATAGCCACAGAAAAATATGCTTTTTCGTCTACTCCTTACCTCAGGAACGAGGTTCTTTTTGGAGCGAGACGTGCTGTATCGCTATGCCGCAGAAAAAGGAAGGTGTGATGAAAGTTTCTCACCTTACAGCGCTGTTTAGTTTCTGCGGCAGAAGACCCAGCAGTCTTGTTGTCCCGTATGCGAAGTGAGTTGTCCGACCGGGCAGAAAACACCAAATGTAATAGCAATCAATCGAGGAGATACGCAGGATCAGATGAAAAAGCATATATGGTTTATTTTGCATCTAGGCCCAGATGGGTGTCAGCAGAGCACGCAGGCTCAGTGAGACAATTTGCGTTGCAGTCATTACAGCTTATATAGTATACAATACACATAACATCAGAAATGGCTTACGTGACCGGGAACACAGTTCGTCTTTATTACAGTCATCCAAATACAATACTTATTCATAATTATGGGCCAGGAATGACCCCGGGCAGTCACTTAGGGGCCACGAGTTAGTAATAAAGCACTATACACCACTCTCAGCCCCCTAATGACGGAAAGTGGCCCTTATCAGTAGATACATACACATAAAGCACAATTAACAAAAAGCAGGTGCAGAGAAAAACAACACTTATACATGGTTCAGAATATATGTTTTCTGCACCTAGGAATATATTGATACATCAAGCTTTTAACCCTATACGCATTCAGTCCCAGTATAAGGGGTCCAAATTTCTCTGACAGTTGTTTTTGTAACCCCCCTTTCAGTAATTATAAGTTGGTGTGTTGGAACCCGGCATTTTAAATACAATCTAGTGTCGTGTCTCCTTTCCCTGCTAAGGTTATAAAGTGTATTTCAATCACACGTGTAGCTGCTAAGTGCTCAACGCGTGTTTTTGGGTGTGTGCGTGCTGCGTGTACTTTGTACAGCCAGCGCGGCGTTAGTACGGGGCCTTGTACGCAATTATTGTAAAAAGTACGTAGGCTAAGGATTAATTACAGTGGCCGCAGCAGCTACATTTAAAGTGTATTGAATGTCTTTTCAAAGTGTTGCTTTTAGTCCTGTATGTAAATCAGCATTTACAGAAATGTATCTGCCCAGTGGAGGAGTCAGGAGACATCAGCCCCTATTATACTCCTGCTCTCTCCCTCACATCATGTCACTGTGTTACCAGCCCAGAGATCTGACCAGTCTCCTCCCCACACTCTCTGGTGTATCTCATACATCAGGAGCCATCAGTCTTTATTATAGTCCTGCTCTCCCCCTCACATCATGTCACTGTGTGTCACCAGACCAGAGATCTGACCAGTCTCCTCCCCACACTCTCTGGTGTATCTCATACATCAGGAGCCATCAGCCCCTATTATACTCCTGCTCTCCCCCTCACATCATTTCACTGTGTGTTACCAGCCCAGAGATCTGACCAGTCTCCTCCCCCCACTATCTGGTGTATCTCATATATCAGGAGACATCAGCCCCTATTATACTCCTGCTCTCCTCCTCACATCATGTCACTGTGTGTTACCAGCCCAGAGATCTGACCAGTCTACTCCCCACACTCTCTAGTGCATCTCATACATCAGGAGACATCAGCCCCTATTATACTCCTGCTCTCCCCCTCACATCATGTCACTGTGTGTTACCAGCCCAGAGATCTGACCAGTCTCCTCCCCACACTCTCTGGTGTATCTCATACATCAGGAGCCATCAGTCTTTATTATAGTCCTGCTCTCCTCACATCATGTCACTGTGTGTTACCAGCCCAGAGATCTGACCAGTCTCCTCCCCACACTCTCTGGTGTATCTCATACATCAGGAGCCAATTAGCCCCTATTATACTCCTGCTCTCCCCCTCACATCATGTCACTGTGTGTTACCAGCCCAGAGATCTGACCAGTCTCCTCCCCACACTCTCTGGTGTATCTCATACATCAGGAGCCATCAGTCTTTATTATAGTCCTGCTCTCCTCACATCATGTCACTGTGTGTTACCAGCCCAGAGATCTGACCAGTCTCCTCCCCACACTCTCTGGTGTATCTCATACATCAGGAGCCAATTAGCCCCTATTATACTCCTGCTCTCCCCCTCACATCATTTCACTGTGTGTTACCATCCCAGAGATCTGACCAGTCTCCTCCCCACACTCTCTGGTGTATCTCATACATCAGGAGACATCAGCCCCTATTATACTCCTGCTCTCCTCCTCACATCATGTCACTGTGTGTTACCAGCCCAGAGATCTGACCAGTCTCCTCCCCACACTCTGGTGTATCTCATACATCAGGAGCCATCAGCCCCTATTATACTCCTGCTCTCCCCCTCACATCATGTCACTGTGTGTTACCAGCCCAGAGATCTGACCAGTCTCCTCCCCACACTCTCTGGTGTATCTCATACATCAGGAGACATCAGCCCCTATTATACTCCTGCTCTCTCCCTCACATCATGTCACTGTGTTACCAGCCCAGAGATCTGACCAGTCTCCTCCCCACACTCTCTGGTGTATCTCATACATCAGGAGCCATCAGTCTTTATTATAGTCCTGCTCTCCTCCTCACATCATGTCACTGTGTGTTACCAGCCCAGAGATCTGACCAGTCTCCTCCCCACACTCTCTGGTGTATCTCATACATCAGGAGCCATCAGCCCCTATTATACTCCTGCTCTCCTCCTCACATCATGTCACTGTGTGTTACCAGCCCAGAGATCTGACCAGTCTCCTCCCCACACTCTCTGGTGTATCTCATACATCATGTTCCATCAGCCCCTATTATACTCCTGCTCTCCCCCTCACATCATGTCACTGTGTGTTACCTGTCCAGAGATCTGACCAGTCTCTTCCCACACTCTCTGGTGTATCTCATACATCAGGAGCCATCAGCCCCTATTATACTACTGCTCTCCCCATCACATCATGTCACTGTGTGTTACCAGCCCAGAGATCTGAGCAGTCTCCTCCCCACACTCTCTGGTGTATCTAATACATCAGGAGCTAGCAGCCCCTATTATACTCCTGCTCTCGCCTCACATCATGTCACTGTGTGTTACCAGCCCAGAGATCTGACCAGTCTTCTCCCCACACTCTCTGGTGTATCTCATACATCAGGAGCCATCAGCCCCCTTATTATACTCTTGTTCTACCTTCATCATGTCACTGTGTGTTACCAGCCCAGAGATCTGACCAGTCCCCTCCCCACACTCTCTGGGGTATATTGTACATCAGGAGACATCAGCCCCTATTATACTCATGCTCTCCCCCTCACATCATGTCACTATGTTACCAGCCCAGAGATCTGACCAGTCTCCTCCCCACACTCTCTGGTGTATCTCATACATCAGGAGCCATCAGCCCCTATTATACTCCTGCTCTCTCCCTCACATCATGTTACTGTGTGTTACCAGCCCAGAGATCTGACCAGTCTCCTCCCCACACTCTCTGGTGTATCTTATACATCAGGAGCCATCAGCACCTATTATTCTCCTGCTCTCCTCTCACATCATGTCACTGTGTGTTACCAGCCCAGAGATCTGACCAGTCTCCTCCCCACACTCTCTGGTGTATCTCATACATCAGGAGCCATCAGCCCCTATTATACTACTGCTCTTCCCCTCACATCATGTCACTGTGTGTTACCAGCCCAGAGATCTGACCAGTCTCCTCCCCACACTCTCTGGTGTATCTCATACATCAGGAGCCATCAGTCTTTATTATAGTCCTGCTCTCCTCCTCACATCATGTCACTGTGTGTTACCAGCCCAGAGATCTGACCAGTCTCCTCCCCACACTCTCTGGTGTATCTCATACATCAGGAGCTATCAGCCCCTATTATACTCCTGCTCTCCTCCTCACATCATGTCACTGTGTGTTACCAGCCCAGAGATCTGAGCAGTCTCCTCACCACACTCTCTGGTGTATGTAATACATCAGGAGCCAGCAGCCCCTATTATACTCCTGCTCTCGCCTCACATCATGTCACTGTGTGTTACCAGCCCAGAGATCTGACCAGTCTTCTCCCCACACTCTCTGGGGTATATTGTACATCAGGAGACATCAGCCCCTATTATACTCATGCTCTCCCCCTCACATCATGTCACTGTGTTACCAGCCCAGAGATCTGACCAGTCTCCTCCCCACACTCTCTGGTGTATCTCATACATCAGGAGCCATCAGCCCCCTTATTATACTCCTGCTCTCTCCCTCACATCATGTTACTGTGTGTTACCAGCCCAGAGATCTGACCAGTCTCCTCCCCACACTCTCTGGTGTATCTCATACATCAGGAGCCATCAGCCCCTATTATACTCCTGCTCTCCTCTCACATCATGTCACTGTGTGTTACCAGCCCAGAGATCTGACCAGTCTCCTCCCCACACTCTCTGGTGTATCTCATACATCAGGAGCCATCAGCCCCTATTATACTTCTGCTCTCACCCTCACATCATGTCACTGTGTGTTACCAGCCCAGAGATCTGACCAGTCTCCTCCCCACACTCTTTCAGTGTATGTTATACTCCATTCCAACCTTCATAGTATTTTTCATTAAACATAAAAGCAATGCCAGAACTATCGTACTGGTTAATGTCAGTTACAGAATTATACAATGTACCATGTAACATCCTTGGTCTTCTCGACTCATTTATAGTAATTTGCCATTTTTGAACATAACCTATACAATATTTAATTTGTTTCATGAAAATTCATATTTGCATAATGTATTTTATTTCCAGCAGATGGACACACAAGCAGAAATATTTCAGAAGGACATCTAACGGTAACCCCCGGATTGTGAAATAAAAGATGACAGTAGACAGGATTCTCCAGGAGATAACCCCATTACCCCAATTTTACATCCAGCTTTATCAGTTGATACCTCTGATCCTGGGAAATGTTTTCCTGATCATTCTGATATTGGTGCATCTGTTACAGCTCTGAGAGTAGATACAGAGTTTCCCTGTTCTATAGATGCCAAATGTTTTACACAGAACACAAACCTTATTACTCATCAGAGAGGTAAGGCAGGTGAGAGGCCATTTCTATGTTCTGAGTGTGGGAAATGTTTTATACGGAAATCACTTCTTGTAATACATAAGAGAATACATACAGGTGAGAAACCATATTCCTGTTCTGAGTGTGGGAAATGTTTTACATACAAAACAACTGTTGATGAACATAAAATAAATCACACAGGTACATCTCAATTTCCATGTTCTGAGTGTGGGAAATATTTTGCATGGAAATCAGATCTTATTACACATCAGCGAAGTCACACGGGTGAGAAGCCATTTCCATGTTCTGAGTGTGGGAAATGTTTTGCACTCAAATCAGATCTTATTAAACATGAGAGAAGTCACACAGGTGAGAAACCATTTCCATTCTCGAAAGTATGAGAAAAAAATCAGCTCTGTTGCACACAATAGATATCACACAGGTGAGGAACCTTTTTAATCTCATCACTATTGCCATGCAATGTTCCTCTAAAAGTCCTGTCCTATCTCCTATGCTTTTTGCAATATACCTGCTGCCACTAAGTGAAACAATCAGACGTCATGCCCTTGTCTACCACTGCTGTGTAGATGATCTGTCTGTTGCTCCGGGTATTGAGAATCAAATGCCAATCTTAAATGGCTGTCTAGCTGAGCTCCAGGCGTGTGTGATACCAGTTGTCTGTGACTCAGTCCTGGTGAAACAGAAGTCATTATGGTAGAAGCTCACCAAAAAAGGGCAGGTCTACAGCATTGCCAATCAACTGAACTTATGCATGTGGGTATCATAGGATTCATAGAAATTGTAGTGAGATAACCAAAAGTCAGAAACAAATAGAATTTTATGGCAAATGCTTTTTAGAAAATTGTTATCCAAAAACCGTAGTTGAACAAGCATCAAAAGAGGCCCTAAGTCTGACCAGGGAGGAATTATTAGAATATAAAAGTAAACCTGATAATAGACCCGAAGGGAAAGACACTTTATTATTCATTACGAGGTATAACACTTATGAAAAGCTCATCAAAGAGGTCCTGAAAAAGCATTGGAATAATTTACTCCTAGACCCCGGACTTGGAGGTGTATTACCACATGAACCTCAGGTGGTCTTCAGAAGGGCTCAGAATTTTAAGGACGTTTTGGCTCCTAGTAAGGTCACTACAAGAGAGACAAGGAAGCCCTTAGATTGTCATGGGTGTATTCAATATGGTAAATGTGAGCATATTGAGGGTAATTCAGACCTGGTCGCTGCTTTGATTCGCATCGCAAGTGGCGTGTCACGATCCGGGTATCTGGACGCCATTTCTTACCCATCAGATGCCTCCTAAGGCTGGCTCAGTGCTCCAGGACCGGATCCCATCTGAGTAGATAAAGACAACCTTTCTGTCAAACTTGACAGGTGGTGACACCCCTTTCTCCTAGGCTCCCCCCCCTTTTAATATTAAATGATAGTGTTTTATATCGCTTTTATATAAATTTATAGTGTTCGATATTAAACCGTATTAAAAATTGTTGCGTAACACCAGTCACAGAGTGTCACGCAACACCAGTCGCAGAATGTCACGCAACGCAGCGCGTCAAATCAGGCGGATGAAAGATGCATATTACACAGTGTTAAAACCAGGTAGTTACAGGCAGTCTTATTTCACTATTTTGATTAGGCTGTACACATTCAAACATCACACATTCCAGCAGTTTAAACATCAAGCTTGGTACACGTGGTACAGATTTAAAAAGCATGATGACAGGTCATTTTAAATGTCACAGAAGCCCTCAGAAGTACGATGTACAATTTGACCATGTCAAGCATGATGACAGGTCATTTTAAATGTCACAGAAGCCCTCAGAAGTACGATGTACAATTTGACCATGTCCATTTCTTAGACGCACGGGATCATCACACATGGCACTAATTTAAAAGGTCATTTTAAAATGTCACAGAAGCCCTCAGAAGTACGATGTACAATTTGACCATGTCCATTTCTTAGACGCACGGGATCATCACACATGGCACTAATTTAAAAGGTCATTTTAAAATGTCACAGAAGCTCTCAGAAGTACGATGTGCAATTTGACCATGTCCATTTCTTAGACGCTCGGGTTCATCACAGGTCATTTTAAAATGTCACAGAAGCTCTCAGAAGTACGATGTACAATTTGACCATGACCATTTTCGATTGTTATCTCTGTAGCGGAACATTAGCACCACCTACAGGGTTATGTGTTGACTCAAATCGGATTTTTCCATCTTTTGGATTAATTACATACCATAATGAGATATCATGGTGATGCGGTCCTAAATCTAAGCACAGAATGCATTTATATTGCATGTGCGCCTTATACACACAACCTGAAAGTAATTTTAGACAATATTTTTTATAACTTTGTGCATTAAACAAATTGCGTCTACATTCACACAATTCATTTATGTTACATGTACACACAGCCTGAAAGTAATTTTAGACAATATTTTTTATAACTTTGTGCATTAAACAAATTGTGTCTACATTCACACAATTCATTTATGTTACATGTACACACAGCCTGAAAGTAATTTAGCTACAAATCAGTAAGCCAGTGTATATTTATGGAATCATAAAATAATTTTGTATTCATGTACATTAGTTCATAAGAACTTCTGTATAATGCTTTTTATGAATTAATTTTATTATTAAATAATTTTATGAGCTTTTTATGAACCTCATATTCTACAGTATAAGATATACCATTTGGAAGGACTGCCGTTCAATCTATACAAGTAGTTTAGACCACTCAGGAATTTTTTTTTATTTTTTTTTTATTTTTTTCTTTCTTCTGTATATATAATATAAATGTATTTGGTATGCGTTTGATGCGCTGTGTATGACATTTAAGAACCAGCTAAAAGATTATATCTTTATTGTAACTGAAAAGAATTATCACAATTACTAAATTATAGACTAGAGTTTATATGTTTAAAAGTCCCGCCCCAGCAGATTGGAAATGTGGGACGGCATAGCACAGAGTGGTGGGGTCCATTTGGCTCACAGCCATGACTATAAGAACAGGACACATCACTGAAGTGCACTGAGAAGAAATTTCAACTGAAGCTGTACCGCTATACACACTTGAAGTCATAATGGTAAATATGATATTCTTTTTTATTATTATTAATATTATTATCATAATTATTATTATTATTATTATTATTATTATAATATTTATACATATTGCATTTTTTTTTATTTTTTTTTATTTTACAAATATGGCTCTGAAGGCTGTTTAAATATGTGGTCTCTATGCCGCGATATACACACTGTTACACGATTCTGCCCTGCCATTGCATCCTTTGTTTTTAGGCATACATGCATAATATGTTAATATTTCAAACCTATTGGACAGTTGCAAAGCGCAGTATGAACTCATATGTGTAATGCTACGTTTTTACTCCTTCTTTTTGTGAGGGTATACCCACATTGATGTTGCTGTTTAGCGATGCATTGTAACACATAAAACATATAGCTATGAATTAATGTGATTAAAGTGCAAACAAGTTGTATAAAATGTTAGGAAGCACCATTGGGATCCGCTTAGTATTGATTAAATTAATTAATTTTGTGTATGATAAAACGTGCAGGGTAGTTGATCATACGTGCACCAGGGTTTTCTTTTGGTTTTTAATTAATGTGACTGTCTGAAGGTTATTTAAATATGTGGTAATAGCGACATCTAGTGGTTCATTTTGGGAATGCGTCGACACAGTATTTCATCTAATTCGTTTGATAGATATTAATCGTCTCTCATTTTCATTATTGGTTCAGAGACAGACAATGCAGAACATCAACAGCAAAGACGCTTTCATGGTTAGAACCAGATCTTCTTCTGATGATGATGATGATGCTTTGCCAAGTTATCAAACGTCTCATGGTAAGCTATGTCTATAAATGACATTGACACGTTTTTATTTATATTTCAAGTTTAAATAGTATGAAATTATAGTCAAGGTCTACAATTTGTTCATTTTTAAAAGTTTAAATAGTATGAACGTACAACAGTCTGGATACATTGATAAGTAATTATTAAACAGTAATTATTAAATAATTATTATTTTCTCATTTTTATTTCCCCCGATTTGACAGTAATCACAAATACAGAGATTTTTAAAAGTTTAAATAGTATGAACGTACAACAGTCTGGATACATTGATAAGTAATTATTAAATAGTAATTATTAAATAATTATTATTTTCTCATTTTTATTTCCCCCGATTTGACAGTAATCACAAATACAGAGAATTTCGATTCGGTTGAAGATAGCCCATTTGGTTTAGATTTCAGCATTATACCCGATTTTACTAATATTTTGGAATTGGCGCCAGACTGTGAGTAACATGATATCTTTATTTATTTTTTATTTATTTATTTTTTATTTATTTATTTATTTTTCCACGGCTAAAGAATTAAAAATAAACCTTATACAGTTGTGCTGATTTGTTGTCAACTGTACACACTTTATATTCTCAGTAATGAATCGCTTTTTCATGTTATTCTAATTTTATACCGTATGTAATATTTATTTTTTCATTTTTTCACCGGCTAAAGATGCCACAAAAATGGATGATGCGACGGCTGACGGTATTCTACGGGATATATTGAACAAACCTGATTATTGTCACAACGCCTCTATACAGAACAGCAATGTTGTTGATGAGCAACCGTTTTTCCCACACGCGACAGGGGGTCGGGCTAAAACATTTGAATATAAAGCAGGTGTGTAATCAAGCACTGTTATATGGTATATTGTTATGCGGTGATTTAAATGCTGATTTACAGGCAGCGTTGTTTATATTTATTTTATAATATATGTATTACAGATGACGCTGTAGCAAGGCGATATGCTCCTACGATACCAACACCCCGTGATACAGTCGCGCAAATACACAGGCTTAGTACAAGCGGGAAAATATCAAAACGCACAACCGCAGCTGAAACGGAGATCCATCAATTCGCAGCAGCAGGTGTGTAATCAAACACTGTTATATGGCATATTGTTATGCAGTGTTTTAAATGCTGATTTATAGGGAGCGGCGTTTATATTTATTTTATAATATATGTATTACAGATGACGCTGTAGCAAGGCGATATGATCCTATGATACCAACAGGCAGTGATACAGTCGCGCAAATACACAGGCTTAGTACAAGCGGGAAAATATCAAAACGCACAACCGCAGCTGAAACGGAAAGCCATCAATTCGCAGCAGCAGGTGTGTAATCAAACACTGTTATATGGTATATTGTTATGCGGTGATTTAAATACTGATTTACAGGCAGAGGCGTTTATATTTATTTTATAATATATGTATTACAGATGACGCTGTAGCAAGACGATATGCTCCTTTGATACCAACAGGCCGTGATACAGTCGCGCAAATACACAGGCTAGTACAAGCGGGAAAATATCAAAACGCACAACCGCCGCTGAAGCGGAGAACCATCAATTCGTAACGCTGGCAATTGTACATAAGGACGTTGCTAGGTCATCAGTTATGGCGGTGCATAACGGTTGTATCAACCCGAACAAACAAAAGCCTGCTCGACCAAGAACGAATGAGAGAAGTCATAATTCATCATTTACAGATCTGAAAAGAAAATTGTCATATTCCGAAAATGATAAGCCGCAACGGAGAAGGATCGCGTTACAAACTGTATCATGCATAAGTAATGATGTTGCTGTAACATCAAAACACACAGCGTTTAACACTGCAGACCGGGATGTCGCTGGTAATACAAAGACTGTAAAGGTTAAGAGGGCATCGCGTCTCTCAAGAAGTAATGTTAAGCAATTGTCGCAATCCGCTGTAATCACAATTCCAGATACACAGGTTTGTTCTGAAACAGAAACAAGGCACATAGCAGGCATTGGTTTGTTATCAAATATTGACTCAAGAAGTAATGTTAAGCAATTGTCGCAATCCGATGTCATTACTATTACCGATACACAGGATTGCTCTGAAACAGAAACAAGACACATAGCTGGTAATCCTGTGATATCAGATATTGATGACATAAATGGGCAAGAGCTTATTACAAACTGTGTAGAGTCAACGACACAAGATCCGCAGAATAGTTCTGATGAAGTATTATCAGCCATTGCAGGAATACCTGGTAATACTACAACGGTTGATTGTGTAACATCAATGCCCAATATTTTTACAACGACAGCCCTGGTACACGCATCGGCTGATGCTTGTGTACCGGCGCGAGGGCTAGCGCCCGACATAGTTGATGAATGTCAAAATTCAGAACAATTAGGCCAAGACGCTGAAATACAATTTTACGCGTTGTTGGGTAAGATACGGGAAGATGTTGAGAACATGGGCGTAAAAGCCGGATATTTGTTAAAACACATTAAAGGTGTGTGCCACGGTAGTAAATGTAAACAAGACATTGTTAAAGAAGTTGTTGAGACGTATATGAATGTCATGTCAAAATACATAGATCGGTCGGTTAAGACAACTGAATTTATTAAAGCCAACATACATCATTTTGCAGAAATAAATGAAACTGAGCCGTGACTAGGCATGCTAGGCAATGGTTTGAAACGTGTTTTAAATTTAAATGCCTGTAAAAAAAAACCACGAATTAAACCTTGTTTAACATACAAGATCTCACAGTTATTCCGACGCGCAAAGGTGAAACAGGCTGTAACAACATTAACCAGATCGAGAAAGCGCAAGCGGCACAGGGAACATGCGGTAGGTGGTCAATTGAGAAAGCGCAAGCGGCACAGGGAACATGTGGTAGGCGGTCAGCACAGTGCGAGGCATGTAGATTTAGATCAATCCCCACCCCATGCATTACCGAATGACGAATCACAGGCTGACAATATTGAGCGCAATGCAAGCCCCATATATGATGATGCAGGCAGTGTTGAGTCACCCGGTAATGACGAAGGTCGGCAACATGTATACTTAGAAGCAATTAACAGCTATGAACGACAACGACCGAATTTCAGAGCCGTTGAGTACCACAATCACTATCGGTTTTTTAATTTGGACAGGGTTACATCATTTGTAGAGGGGGTGCGAGCCATTCATACTGCGATACAGTCCATGCTCGATGGCGTCCTCGCAGGTGCGGATCCTGCCGACCGTGTTCAGCTTAGATTGGAGGGTGGTGGGTTACACAATGCCATATATTCGCATCGTAAGCCGCAAGAAACATTAGACGCTGCCAGTTTTTTTAATCAGATTACAAACACGCTTCAAAGTAACGCTGAATTCTTATTATCCACAGGCTTAAGATTTGTGATCAGTATTTTTAGGAACAGGGCATGGTCTGGCTTGACTGGGAGGAGTTTACAATGCCTGCCCCAAAGTTTAATAATAAATAAGAGAAAGAGATACCTCTATGACTACAGAAGCATAGGTAATAACCTGTGTTTGGCCGCTAGCGTCTGTAAACTTCTGGATAAAGGTAACAATGCCGATGACCATGTAATACAGGAGAGAGCGATCCAACTACATAAAGCTTTGAATCTTCCGCTTGATAAAGCGGTCAGCTTTAGCGCTGTTGCAATTTTTGAAAATTATTTAAATGCTTCTATCAATATCCTCTATTATAATCAAGGGAATTGGAAATATTACTGTACGGACAAACGTTACAAAGACACACTGTTTGTGTTATATCACGATTGTCATTTTTATGGGATACTCGATATCAAAGCGTTTCTTCGAGCCCGATATTATTGCGTCCGTTGTCATAGCGCTTACCATCATAGAAATAATCACGATTGTCTTTTCTTTTGTAAGGCTTGTCACAGGCCGGCTTGTATTGACGACGGTGTGACGGCGTTAAGGTGTTCGGTGTGTAGGGTATTTTGTCAATCAAACGAGTGTTTAGAGCAACACAAAGCTTTAGCTCTTGATCACAAAATATCCTGTCTTGAACATGTATATTGTGACAAGTGTTGTCTCTACAGGCGAACAGATCATAACTGCCGAGGCCTAAAGTGTCCCATTTGTAAGGTATTCGTTGATGGGTTTTCGAACCATTTGTGCTATATACAAACCATCAAGTTGGAAGAGCCCACAAAGAAATACATCTTTTATGATTTTGAGTGTATGCAGGAGACGGGTGTGCACATACCAAACTACTGTTACGCTTTAACATTAACGGGGGAGAAAGACTGGGAGTTTAAGGGTGTTGCGTGTATCGAAGACTTTGTAAAGACGTTCATGAAACCAAAATTTGTGCATTACACATTCATAGCCCATAATGCGGGTCGCTATGATGCGTATTTTGTGCTGCGCCAGCTGATTAAGGAGAAATTAAAGATGGAATTATTATCTAGAGGCGGCAACATAATGTGCATCACGGTAAAAGATTTGAAGATAAGATTTATCGACTCTTTAAATTTTTTACCTATGCGGCTTAGCAAGTTACCAAAGGCGATGGGATGTGACGGTACCAAAGGTTATTTCCCACATTTTTTTAACACAGCTGATAACCAAAATTACATAGGAGCTATGGCGTCAATAGAGTATTTTGGTCCACAATACATGATGCCTGATGAATTATCTGAGTTTACAGCTTGGTATAAACAGTCTGTACACAAATCGTTTAACTTTCAAAAAGAGCTCGTACGATATTGTAAAGACGATGTGAAAATATTACAAAAAGCTTGTGATGCTTTCAGATCTGCTGTTATAGCCATGACAGAACAGGAGTTTCTAATAACAAAGAAAAAAAAAAAGGTTGTGGTTAAACGTCACATCGAGGCTTTTCAATTAGTTACGTTGGCGAGCGTATGCATGGCCATGTACCGGTGTAAATTTTTACAGGAAAAGACACTGGTGCTTGTACCGGGTGATAACTATCACAAGACGCAGAAGCGTTACTCAACGCCCGCCATACAGTGGTTAATGTACATAGAACACAAAGAAGGGGTGAGTATAAGACACGCTTTACAAGGGGGTGAGAAGAAAGTTGGTAAATACAGCCTGGATGGTTATGCCGTGATTAACGGAACACCCACTGCATTTGAATTCCAAGGTTGTTTTTATCACGGCTGTGGTGCTTGTTACAATGCCGATGATAAAAACAAACTGACTAAAATGACCTACGGTCAATTACACCACAAGACGCAGGTAAAGTTGCACTACCTTAAACGTTGTGGATTTCAGATACGTGAAATCTGGGGTTGTGAATGGAAGTCTATGCTAGATTCTGATGCGGATCTACAGGCTTTTCTGAAGGGTAAAGAATTACCCGAACCCTTGGAGCCACGTGATGCTCTTTATGGCGGGCGCACAAACGCCATAAAGCTGTATCACAAAACAGGCTGTGATGAAAAAATACACTATTTTGATTTCACCAGCCTCTATCCGTATGTTAATAAAACCAAAACGTATCCTATACAGCACCCACGCATTATTTATAAGGACTTTGGTGATGTCACAAAGTATTTCGGTTTTGCCAGGGTTAAAGTTTACCCACCTCGTGGCCTATTCTTTCCGGTTCTGCCAGTTAAAATGGGCGGCAAGTTAATGTTTCCATTATGTCGCACATGCGCTGAGTCTGGACAGACTGAGCCGTGCGTTCATGATTCAGAAAAACGTGCGCTCATCGGTACATGGTGTACCGTGGAACTAAACTTGGCTGTAGAAATGGGGTACAAGGTATGTAAAATCTATGAGGTGTGGCATTTTGATGAGAGATCTGACAAATTGTTTTCAGGCTACATTAAAACGCACCTCAGGGATAAACAAGAGGCCTCTGGTTATCCCGAATGGTGTACAGACGCCGAGAAACGCCAAGAGTATATAGACGCCTATCAAAAAAATGAAGGCGTGTCTTTACGACCCGAACACATAGAAATCAACCCCGCTAAAAGACAAATTTCAAAATTGTTTTTAAATTCCTTATGGGGTAAATTTGGTCAACGTAGCAACATGCCCAATACGTGTCTAGTGACCGACCCCGACAAACTTTTTGAATACGCGTTCTTACCGTACTATGACGTGTCCGCTTTGGATTTTATTGACGATGATACAGTTATGGTAAATTGGAAGTATGCCAAAGATCATTACACCAGGGGTGCAATTTCAAATGTAACTATAGCCATCTTTACAACGGCTTATGCACGTGTTGAACTGTACAAACTACTGTATAGATTACAAGATAAATGTCTTTATCACGACACCGATTCTGTAATTTTTGTCAGTAGACCCGGTGACTGGAGCCGGCCATTGGGTGATTATTTAGGTGAGTTGACCAGCGAACTGCCCACAGGCACACATATAACAGAATTTGTCTCAGCCGGTCCCAAGTCATACGGCTATCGACTAAACAACGGAAAGACCTGTTTAAAAGTTAAAGGTATAACGCTCAATGTTGATAATGCGCAGCACGTTAACTTTGACAGCCTGAAAGAACTGGTCTTAGATTATCCTTTAAACCCCGAAGGCGATGACCAGAAAAAGGTTGTGATCCGTCAACCCGGTATAGTACGTGTGAAAAAGTGCTGGCAGATAGAGACGCGTACTTTGCAGAAGACGCAAAGGTGTGTTTATACTAAACGGTCTCTTACGGACAACTTCACAACACTGCCGTTCGGCTATTAAGATGGACACCAGATTTCAACACCCTTTCTCATGTATTTTAGCGGGACCGTCCAATTCGGGTAAAAGTTATTTTGTCAAAATGCTGTTGCAACACGCTGCAACACATATGACTCATGTACCTGATAATGTTGTTTGGTTTTACACCTGTTGGCAACCTATATACGACCAACTTCTGCGTGATTACCCCGGTACGCGCTTTATAGAGGGGTTACCAGAGTCTTTTTAGCGATGATCAACTTTTTCCCCCTGATAAGATTAATTTAACAGTGATTGATGATTTGATGGACGCGGCAAGTAATAATTCTGAGGTTGAGAAGGCTTTCACAAAGTATGTACATCATCGTAATCTCAGTATCCTGTACCTTGTCCAAAACATATTTTGTCAAGGTAAAAAGAGCAGAAATATACATTTAAACACAAAATATATGGTCCTGTTCAAAAACCCCAGGGATAAAATGCAGGTGGGCATTCTGGCAAGACAAATGTACCCATTGAAACATCGTTTTTTTCTCGAATCCTATGAATCCGCGACGGCGGCCCCTTATGGGTATTTGCTGGTTGATTTAAGAAACAACGCTCTTGACGATTATCGTTTACGAAGCGGCTTATTCCCACCAGACACGCCTGTCGCTTTTGTCATTAAGAAGCGTGGTTCTATAAAGCTATAACAGTACAACCTTTAGTCATTTGTTGTCATTCTAACAACGGTGAACATGTCGGGGCGGATAAGACGTAATTGGGTGCTTTTAAAAACGTTAATTAAAGCAACACCAATCCAAAGAAATGCTATTTTATCCAACGCTTCAAACGATTTAGTCACGGCTATTTGTGAGATAGCGCTCAACACGCTTAAAGGCAAAATACCGCTGTCTCAACGGCAGCTGAACTACCTTAAAAAGAAGCGTGCGCTTATAAAATCACTTTGTAATAAGAAATGTGCCATTGGAAAAAAGAAGAGGTTGGTTAAACAGTCGGGTGGTTTTATCGGTTCGCTGCTTGGTTTTGCTATACCGCTAATTACAGGACTATTGTCTAATCGCTGATGGAGTACGCTGAGAAAATGTATCTGGTGCCTCAGAATCAGATAGAACGTTTACATAATAAACCGAACAGCGACGACATACGTAAAACAGCAACGCACGGTCTAGATGTAGAGATCGTGAAAATACTACAGAATAATGATTTATCAGAATATGAAAAAGCAAAGCGATATACAATGTTGTTGCAGAGATACCTGGTGTTGAGTAAACAGGCTGATAGTGAAATGTCAACTTTAGCTCTTTCATCACCCGTTGCAAAATCTGTTGATGAATCAAATAATACGACACAGCCTATTGCCCCCGATGCTGTTTATCATGAGCTTTTGAGCGGTGTTAATGACAGGTATAAGAAAAACTGTGAAATACTATTGAGTAAAATGACACGCTCTAAACACATCACAGACTGGAACAGTAAAGGGGAGTTTCTGTACAAAGGCGTCACTGTGCCTGGTTCCAACATGTTAGATTTAATAAGAAGCATCACGCAAAGTAACGGTGTGTCGATCCGTAATATACCGAATGGTTGGCCTGAATTTATGCGGGCAATGTCTGAATTGAATATTCCCTCAACCGTCATAGCCAATGCGGGGAATAGAATGTGTTTAGAACGATTAAAAGCTGAGAAGCAGGATGACTCTGATGGCGCTGTGACATCGCCCATGTCGTTAAAAACCCTTAACAAAGGTCGAATAAATGTTTTAAGTCCCCCAGGTTTAACAACACCGCACGGTTACTTACTGCCTAGGAAAAGATCCGTAAATCTATTTCAGGATTCACAGTGGCTGAAACTATAACATATAACTAATTTATATTATTTTTATACACTGTATTTTGTGTTGGTATTTTGCACCACAATGTTTAACTTATGTCAATAATATTTTATGTAATGTTTTAAATGCTTCTTTACTGTGTTATATATATATATATATATATACATATATCAATAAAATATGCTTATGCTTTATAAAACAACGTTTTCTTTGTTTCTATTGCAGTAAACGGAAGAAATTTCAAGCACACGATATAAAGTTTAATAAACAACGTTGTTTATTAGAAAAAACATCATAGATATGATGCGTTGTACATAAAACGTATCAAACAGAATGTTGATTACAAGTTACACAAACAATACAACGTTGTGCGTAACACGCTTCACACACAGCGTTGTGCGTTAAACGTTTTATGTACAACGTGTCATAGTTATGACACGTTGTACATAAAACGCTTCACGCACAGCGTTGGTTACAAGTTACACAATTCTGTATATATCTATATGCATAATGACTCAGACAATGGCTTCTTGGGAGTCGTCTTACAAAATTTGAAACAAAACAATCATTACGTTTTGTGTCATCACTAAAACGGGCCAGTACATCCACATATTTGTATTTTTTACACATGTAAAATATAAAGTATATGCAATATTGACCGCAAACGGTACTGTTAAAATTTTGCAACTGCTTATTTTGGTGATAAACACTTTTTGAATTCAAGTTTAAAAAATGTATTATTGCTTTTGGGAATAGGGGGCTGTCAGGGGCTAACCCGTAAGAATCAAAAAAGTAACATTCACGCTTTTCGTTAAAATAAGCGGCCAACCAGTGCTCACCCGGCTGCCCGCTGCTATGCGTATTGATTACAAACGCGCAGGGATATTGCGACAGTTTACTGACCGGCAACATATCGCACGGATACGTTCCTTTAAAAATATGCCTTGTGCTTTGCACGGCGTACAGAATACAGTTTATCTGTAATGTGTTCATTTTTTCAGCAGCGTAGTGTTAGTTTATTTCATTTATAGATAATCGTACAGAACATTGCGCCTTTGATTAATCTCGATGATGTTATCAAATAGAGCGTATATTATCACATTGACTGTCCGGTCCAACGCTTCTGCAAAGCGGAATTCGGCACGTAGATTGCCTGTTCTTATCAGGGAAAGGTGTTCTCCACACTCCTGTTCTGGTGAAAGGTCAAAAGCAAATAGCGTGTAGCCCCTGAGGTACTCTTCGCGGTCAATCAGTATACCATTGTCAGATTTCTGCTTATTTGTGATCTGTATGAGTGACATATACTCTCTTACAGCATTACCGCTTTCAAAGTCGGGTTGAAATGGCTTGGCGGGGTGCGGCGTTCCATCCAGATAAAGGGACGCAAAACTTAAATTTTTATGTTCAAAGCACAGGGGGTTCCGGTTATGGATTCCTGAAAATGATTCGTTATCCACGAAACCGGCTATAACTGTTTTCGGCACTTGTCCTAAAAATAAATTTTCTAGATTAAATACTCTACTGCCTGTTGGTACGCTGTAGATTTTCATCCCAACGCGGTCAATCGCGTATTTCGCGTTACCGTTTAACAGAGCCTGCGCGTGCCCAATCCGCACGGCCGGTGAGACCTGAACTCTTTTCACGAACAGGGATGCAGCTGTGATCTGTATTTTAAAGGCATCCGCCTCAGACGACATTAAGCAGAATGCGTCTTTGTTTCTGGTTAGTTTAATCTTCAGATCCACGGCGTTTAAAATTAGTTTATGTTGATGGAAAAGGTCGCAGTGAAGCGGGCCTAGCAGTTCAACAGTGCGACTCTGCGCTGTTGCGCCTTCTCGTTTTTTGAATCCCGTATTCGGGCCGTCCAGCGCCGTGTTGTTAAATTCACCATCCACATCTTTGTAAAATAGTCCTGTTGTGTGTTTTGTTGACAACGCGTCCGAGCTGTAATTTAATATAGTCTCAATGTACGCGCGGTATGCGTAAAGATTGTTGGATTGTGATATGAGCCTGTCGCCCAGAGTTACATCCACTTGGTTGAATAAGGTCGCTATTGGGTAATTAATAAGCGCGACCCGCGCACCTTGCGGTATCGGCGTGTTATCGGTTCGTACGATCTTGCATGTCACGTACAACAGCGTATTGTTCAGATCGTAGTAGTGTTCACCGCTGGCTGCTATATAAAATTCAAGCGGAGCTGTGTCGGATAACGCAGCTAAAGGTTGAACTTCGACGTATAGACTTTTCTCTATGCTAGTTTGTGTCGGGGGCACGTCAAAAAGATCCAGCTCTGTTTTTGCACATTCAACAGATTCGTGGTGTATGAAAGACATGTTTAAAAAATATCACCAACGGCACTCTTCGGCTTTCTCTTCTTCTTTGAGTTGCGTCGTCTGTTTTTTATTTAAAAAGGGTATGTCCCAAGGCGGAAGCGTTATCATACGCTTCCGTTTTCTTTTAGACACGCCTTTTCTTGTATATATTAGTCCTGAACCGTCTTGCTTTGCTTGGTTCGCCTCGTGTATCTTATTCACAACGGCCGTTGTGGCTTGCCCGATAACATCTTTCGCTATATTACGAACCGCTGTCTTCATATAACTGTCTTCTATAACTCTTCCCTAACCACTGCTCTCGACTCTGTAGCCCCCCTCTCCTCTGTCCCCCTCCGCCGCTCCAAACCCCAACCCTGGCACACCAAACTAACACGTTTCTTACAAAAATGCTCACGCTCCGCTGAACGCTCCTGGAGGAGATCTCACTCTCTGGTGGACTTCCTCCATTTCAAGTTTATTCTCTCCTCCTACAGCTCTGCTATTTCCCGCGCCAAGCAATCCTTTTTCCAAGCACTCATCTCTTCTCAGTCCTCCTGTCCACGCCGTCTCTTTGAAACTTTCAACACTCTCCTTCGCCCCCCTCCTCCTCCCCTCCCATCCTCCCTCACTGCCACTGACTTTGCCTCCTTCTTCATCTCCAAAATTGAGGATATCCGAACCGACATCTCCCGCCGTCACCCCTCTGCTACCCCCCTGCCCCCTCTATCCCTCCCCTCCACCTATCCCACCCTGTCCTCCTTCCATCCGACTTCAGAAAAGGAAGTCCACTCCCTCATCTTATCCTCCCCCCCACCACCTGCCCCCTGGACCCCCTCCCTTCCCGTCTTCTCCGCTCCCTCTCCCCCACTGCCTGCTCCCACCTTGCTCACCTCTTTAACCTGTCCCTCTCCACCGGCATCTTCCCCTCACCATTCAAACATGCTCTGGTCTCACCTATTCTCAAAAAACCCAACCTCGACCCCTCATCACCCACTAACTACCGCCCCATCTCTCTTCTCCCTTTCGCCTCCAAATTACTTGAACGACTAGTCTACAACCGTCTCACAAGCTACCTCTCTGACAACTCCATCCTCGATCCACTACAATCTGGCTTTCGCCCACTCCACTCAACTGAGACTGCCCTGGTGAAAGTCACCAATGACCTGCTTTCGGCCAAATCCAGGGGCCACTTCTCTCTGCTCATCCTTCTGGACCTCTCTGCTGCCTTTGATACCGTAGATCATCCTCTCCTCCTCGGCACACTCCAAAACGCTGGCCTCTCTAGCACCGTCCTTGACTGGTTTTCTTCTTACCTCACTAACCGCTCCTTCTCTGTATCTGCCTCAAGCACCACCTCACACCCTTCCATCCTTCCTGTTGGTGTCCCTCAGGGTTCTGTCCTTGGACCCCTTCTGTTCTCCCTGTATACCTCTTCCCTGGGTGCGCTCATTAACTCATTTGGCCTTCAATACCACCTCTACGCTGATGACACACAACTCTACCTCTCATCTCCTGATCTGTCCCCCTCTGTCCTCTCTCAGGTTTCGAGCTGCCTCTCTGCAATCTCCTCCTGGATGTCTGAACGCTCTCTAAAGCTCAACATGGACAAAACGGAACTCATCATCTTCCCCCCATCCAGAGCAACACCCCCGACCAATATCTCTATCATTGTTGACAACATCACCATCTCCCCCGTTCCCCAACTCCGCTGCCTGGGCGTCACTCTCGACTCCTCCCTCTCCTTTGCACCCCACATCCAATCTCTGGCACAATCCTGTCATTTCCAGCTACGCAACATTGCTCGTATCAGGCCATATCTCTCCCAGAGTGCAACTAAACTCATCATCCACTCACTGGTAATCTCACGACTTGACTACTGCAATGTCCTCCTCACTGGCCTCGCTTGCTCCCATCTTGCTCCCCTCCAATCTGTCCTGAACTCCGCAGCTAGGCTTATCTTCCTCTCACGCCGCACCACATCTGCCACTCCCCTTCAACAAAATCTACACTGGCTCCCATTCCCCTACAGAATCCTCTTCAAACTCCTCACCCTTACATACAAGGCCATCTCTATCTCCACTGCTCCCTACATCTCCAACCTCCTTTCCCTTCATACTCCCTCCCGCCCCCTACGGTCGACTAATGACCGTCGCCTCTCCACCGCCCTGGTTACTGCTTCCCATGCACGAGTTCAGGATTTTGCCCGTGCTGCACCCCTTCAGTGGAACGCACTCCCCCGCTCCATTAGACTCTCCCCAACCTTGCAAAGCTTTAAACGGGCACTAAAAACCCACCTATTCATCAAAGCGTACCCTTCTGATGCATAACCCAGAGCTGAAGCCGTGCCTCCACCCCCCCTGCCTCATGCCGTGAACATCTCCGCTTTGCTTGCATACTGCCATCAGGCTACCTTCCACTTGCCTGCACCTCTTGTCATCTGTCTGTTGCCCCTCCCCAATAGATTGTTAGCTCTTCAGAGCAGGGCCCTCTTTCCTCTTGTTATCTAAGCCCTCGTCTCAGCATATTTCACTCACAGCTCTCCCCTACTCAACGACCATCTTTATCCTGCTGGTAAAGGCTCATCTCCATCTATAACCACCAGCCTCTAGTAGTACGATGATCACTCCCTCAATACTTACATCTTATCTGTATTATGTCCTGAGAATATGTGGTGCTCTATGTTACCTGTATTTCTGTTATTTATTTACTGTAATGCAATGTTTTGTCCCCTGTACTGTCCTTTGTACGGCGCTGCGAAACACATGTGGCGCCTTATAAATAAAATGTAATAATAATAATAATAATAATATGCGGTTTAGCCAACTCTAAACCTCTCCGGAAAAGAGGAACAGCTTTTCTGAAAAGACTTAGAAAAATACCGCCTAAACCGCAGCCGTACATGTATGCGCTGCCGTGAAAACCTGGTAATCCATTACCGGCTTGAGATTTATAATATTGCGCATAGAGTCCCGGATCGCCATAATTTTTAACAGCGACCATTCTGCTTAGTTAATAAAATTCAGTTTTGCGGCGTCTGAAGTGTAGCTGTCAGGAATCGACTCACCAAGCTGACATCTGTCCACCGCTGCGGACTCCGTCCTGGCTCCCTGCGGTCGCCTGTCGTCCGTGTCCCTGCCATCGGACGCCATCATGGGCCTGGGAGCGCTCCTGTGACAGCGGGCGTGTAGCGCGCCGCGTTCCCGCTGGGCCGCGGCGTGGGCGCCGCCATGACAGTTTCCAACAGTCAGCATACAGCGGCCAATCCGGTGCTTGGCCGCACCCACTTTCCCTCACTCCACCAATGTCTGTGAACCAAGGGGTATATAAGAGACTGCAGGATCAGTCTGCAGGCATCCTGGACTTTGTGTCACTCCTGCGACTCATGTGAAAGGATCTGGTTCCTGTTTCCTCCGTGTACCTGGATACCTATCTGCTGTTCCGTGTTCCTGGCTCTCTACCTGAGACTTGTACTCCTGGTTATTTACACAGCTCCGTGGAACTTCAAGTCCCAGCAATACCTGCATTCATCTACAGGCTTCACACCCAACATCATCTTGTGTGCTTCAGCCTTGCAGTAGAGACTGACTCCAGGTGTGTTCCATTCCTCCACCTGTGATACAGCTTGCTTGCTGTCAGTGCTTCACCACCTGCACTGTGGACATAGTCAGACTCCTGCCTCTGCTACCAGGTTTGCCATATAACATCATCACTGCCAAGTTCCATGTTTTAACCTGCACTGGTTTCCATACCAGAATCATCTCTACAAGTTATCATTTCATCTGTTTATCATCTTTACCGGTTATCATTTCTCCAGTCATCATTCATTCCGTTTCCATAGACTTTCAGCTATTACGCTGTGTGATTGACATTTGCATTTGTTATTATTATTTCTGCTGCCGTTCTGTGAATCATCTGTTTGAATAAATATCATTGCGCTCATGCGCAGAAACGTTATCCAGCCTCCTCGTTTTCTCCCATCCACCTCCACTGACCCACTAGCGCCCCCTCCGGGGACACAGTCAAAACACAATCTGACAGTAAGTCCAGGATCGATGGACTCGGATGGTGGACGGAGTGTGGGGTCAGAGGCCTTGCAAAATCTGGTCTCCCGTCTGGATGGTCAAGAGGCTGCGCAGCAGCAGATGTTCCAGTTCCTGCAAGGGATGTCCTCCCGGATAGATACACTACAGCAATCCCTGCCTAGTGTACACACTTCTACAGTTCCTGTTACTCCAGCACCTGCCAGTGCTGTGAGTTCCTCTATGCCGGCTGCATCAGCTCCAGTGTCACGTCTGCACCTGCCCGTGCCAAGCAAGTATGATGGCAGTCCAAAGTTATGTCGCGGGTTTCTCAACCAATGTGAAATCCAGTTTGAATTGTTGTCACATAATTTCCCCACGTCAAGATCCAAGGTTGCCTACATCATCTCCTTACTTTCTGGATCTGCTCTGAGCTGGGTGTCTCCTCTGTGGGAACGTGCTGACCCTCTGATTAACAACTACACAGAGTTCGTGTCAACCTTCAGACGGATCTTTGACGAGCCTGGTCGTGCAACATCAGCTTCTGCTGACCTGATCCAACTTCGTCAAGGTACCCGTAGTATGGGACAATATGTCATTCAGTTCCAGACGTTGGCCGCAGAGATTCAGTGGAACAATCAGGCCCTGGTAGCAGCTTTCTGGCATGGACTTTCTGACCGGATCAAAGTCGAACTGGCGACCCGCGACCTTCCTGTACAATTGTCTGAATTAATTTCCTTGTGCATCAAGTTGGACTCTCGCATCCGCGAACGCAATAATGAATGCGCTCGGAGTGAGCCACACAGATCAAGGATGATACCTTCCGTACAGTTCCAGTCTCCTTCTTCTGACGAGCCTATGCAAATAAATAGGTCCCGCCTAACTCCTGAAGAGCGGGCAAGAAGACTTTGTGAGAGACTTTGTCTGTATTGTGCGGCTGCCGGCCACCAGATTAACTCCTGCACAGTGCGTTCGGGAAACGCCAGATCCTGACTTGTAAAGGAGGAGTCAAGTTGGGATCTTCTAGACAAGCTCCTTCTAATCAAGACCTTATCCTTCCTGTGACGTTAGAGACTTCAGTTGGGCTTCAGTCCGCATCAGCATTAGTGGACTGTGGAGCTGCAGGAAATTTCATCACCCAAGCTGCGGTAAATAAATTTTGCCTGCCTGTATGTGAACTTTCTTGTCCAGTTTATATTACCGCCGTGGATGGTAGCCGAATCTCCAAGGGGAATATTTCTCACCAAACTGTACCAGTGGTCTTGGGAGTTGGGTTCCTACACTCTGAACTAATTAATTTCTTAGTCATTCCTCAAGCCACCCAGGAGATCGTCTTGGGCATGCCCTGGCTCCAGCTACATAATCCACAGTTTGACTGGTCAACGTTACAGCTTACCTCATGGGGTTCACATTGCCATCAGTCCTGTTTAGCCCAAGTTTGTCCCATAAAGTCTACTGAAGTAAAGACACAGTCAAGTCTTCCTGCGGCTTATCAAGATTTCTCTGATGTCTTCAGTGAGAAGGCCGCAGATGTCCTGCCGCCCCATAGGGAATGGGATTGTCCCATCGATCTCCTTCCTGGCAAGAAGCCACCTAGGGGGCGCACCTACCCGTTGTCTGTTCCTGAAACTGAGGCGATGAGCGATTATATCAGGGAAAATCTACAGAAGGGATTCATCCGTCCTTCATCATCACCCGCTGGTGCAGGCTTCTTCTTTGTTAAAAAGAAGGATGGAGGACTGCGTCCATGCATTGACTACCGGGGTCTCAATGACATTACCATTAAAAATAGTTATCCATTACCACTCATTACCGAATTATTTGACAGAGTTAAAGGAGCCCGCATCTTCACCAAGTTAGATCTCCGCGGTGCCTACAATCTCATCAGAATCCGGAGTGGTGACGAATGGAAGACAGCTTTTAACACTCGAGATGGCCATTACGAGTACCTGGTAATGCCATTCGGGTTGAGTAATGCTCCAGCAGTGTTCCAACACTTTGTGAACGAAATCTTCCGTGACGTTCTGTATAAATACCTCGTTGTTTATCTGGATGATATACTCATCTTCTCCCAAGACCTTCCATCTCATCGTCTACAAGTCCGTGAAGTCCTCCGACGTCTTCGTGAGAACCGGCTCTACGGTAAACTATCCAAATGCACCTTTGAAGTTCCCTCTATACCCTTCCTGGGTTATATAATTTCCGGATCGGATCTCCAGATGGACCCGACAAAATTGGAAGCCATTGCCAATTGGTCCATTCCAAATTCTCTCAAGTCTATTCAGCGGTTCCTGGGATTTGCCAACTACTATAGGAAATTTATTCGGGGATTCTCCACTCTCATCGCTCCTATTACCAACCTGACTCGGAAAGGGGCAAA
Source organism: Pseudophryne corroboree (assembly GCF_028390025.1). Classification (NCBI taxonomy): domain Eukaryota; kingdom Metazoa; phylum Chordata; class Amphibia; order Anura; family Myobatrachidae; genus Pseudophryne; species Pseudophryne corroboree. The sequence continues at coordinate 331,066 of NW_026967509.1, read as the reverse complement.
CCATTCCAACTGGTCAGAAGAAGCTTTAGCAGCCTTCCAGAAGATCAAGCTGGCCTTTATGTCTGCTCCAGTTCTGTCTCAGCCAGATGTAAACAGACCGTTCGAGTTGGAGGTGGATGCCTCTACAGTTGGAGTTGGAGCTGTTCTCTCCCAGAAGGGAACCGATGGGAAAATCCACCCCTGTGGATTTTATTCTCGTAAATTCTTTCCTGCAGAAGCTAACTACTCCGTTGGAGATCAAGAACTACTGGCGATCAAGCTGGCCCTCGAGGAATGGAGGTATCTCCTAGAAGGGGCCAAACATCCGTTAAACATCTACACGGATCATAAAAACCTGCTATATTTAAAGGCAGCCCAGTGCCTTAATCCTCGCCAGTCCAGGTGGGCTATGTTTTTCTCACGTTTTAACTTTAAGCTTCATTTCCGCCCAGGTTCGCAGAATGTTAAAGCTGACGCTTTATCCCGATCTATGGAATCCGAAGAGGAAATGCCTGACTCAGTTCCACATTCCATCCTGAGTCCAGTGGTATTCGCTGCATCTCAAGTCTCCCCAGCTCCTCCTCCTGGTAAGACTTTTGTTTCCCCAGAACTCCGTCCCAAGTTGCTATCTTGGGCCCATCAATCCAAGTTCACTGGTCATCCTGGTGTCCTGAAGACCTTCAAGTTTCTCTCTGAGACATACTGGTGGCCAAAGATGAAGGCTGACATCAAGGATTTCGTGGCATCCTGTCCTAAGTGTGTGCAGCACAAGACTCCTCGTCAGTCTCCAGCAGGTCAGTTACAACCATTGTCTGTTCCTAGTCGTCCCTGGTCACACCTGTCCATGGACTTTATCACCGACCTTCCTCCTTCTCAAGGATACAATACCATCTGGGTGGTAGTGGACAGATTTACCAAGATGGCCCATTTTGTTCCTCTCCAGGGTCTCCCTTCTGCCCCGAGACTTGCCCAAATCTTCCTACGGGAGATTTTCCGCTTACATGGTCTACCCTCAGAAATAATATCCGACCGAGGTGTACAGTTTGTAGCGAGGTTTTGGAGGGCTCTCTGTTCTGCTATGCAGGTCAAGCTGAAGTTTTCGTCATCTTACCACCCTCAGACGAATGGGCAGACAGAGAGGGTAAATCAAGAACTAGAGACGTTTTTAAGATTGTATGTTTCATCTTCTCAGGATGACTGGTTCGATCTGCTCCCATGGGCCGAGTTTGCCCACAACTTCCGCTACCATACTGCTACTGAGACAACTCCATTCTTTGCAGTATATGGGCAACATCCTCGTGTTCCAGACTTCCAAGAACTCCCTCATATGGATGTTCCTGCTGCCACTACTGCTCTGACTCAGTTTTCTTCCATTTGGAGGAAGATTCACATGTCTCTCAAAAAGGCCTCCAGCCGGTATAAATACTTTGCCGACCGCAAAAGACGCGCGGTTCCTAACCTGAAACCTGGGGACAAGGTTTGGCTGTCAACCCGTAACCTCCGTCTTAGGGTCCCGTCTATGAAATTTGCACCACGTTTCATTGGTCCTTTTCCTGTCGAAAGAGTCATCAACCCTGTGGCCTACAAACTGAAGTTACCACCTTCTCTGCGAATACCTAATGCTTTTCATGTTTCTCTCCTCAGACCTTTAGTCCTGAACCGTTTCCAAAGAGCTCTTCCAGTTGGTCCCAAAATTCGAACTCAGCGGGGCGTGGAGTTCGAGATTGGCAAGATTCTGGATTCCCGTTGCCGGTATGGTCGTCTTCAATACCTTGTCGATTGGTCTGGTTATGGCCCAGAGGAGAGAAGTTGGGTAAATTCGTTGGATGTCCATGCTCCAAGGTTGGTCCGTGTCTTCCATAACACTCATCCTTCCAAGCCACGTGGGTGTTCGGTGTCCACCCTTAAAGGGGGGGTACTGTCAGGAATCGAATGCAAAAGAAAATGAGGGATCCCTTCTGCGCTCATCAAACAACAATATACAGTATTACAGTGAATATTGAGTTCTCAAATGGATAAGTCTATGACTCAATAGTAGTCTGTTTTAGTTCTTATAAAAAGCGGAAATGCTGGATGTGAGGAGACTCAATGCGTACCGTACTCACAAGGAGTCGTGGTATGTCCCGCGTATAAAGGTATCTTTGGTCATTCGGTTCTTCTTTATCTTCTCCGAGGTGAAAAGATCTTATCCTCGTGGTTGGAAAGAAGAAAAAGAGGAACAACTGATGGTGTAGTATGTTCATGCAAGCAGGAGATCGCTGGATATAAATATGTGGTGGAATACGGGAATATCCTCAACGTGACTCTAAGGGTAGTGGTCCATAATTGTCATCATTTCTGTACGTGCTGATATACGAATGGAGATGCTGGGAGTGACTGGTGATTTAACGCGTACCTTACTCACGTTAAATCGGGGTTAATCTTCCATGTAAAGGTATCTTTGATCCTTCGTTGTTCGTCCTTCCTCTTATTGTCCTTCCTTCGTCCCAGAGATAATACTGGATGGGAGTTGTTTTCTCGGTGAAAAAGCAGGAGAGAACAGGTGATGGTGTAGTATGTAAGTAACGACACGTGATTAGGTGACTGTTAAAGCAATCAATGGCTATTGTGCTGGGCTAGTGCGTACCACACTCACATCCATACGGGGAAGGAAAAAACGCATCAAGGTATCTTTTCACTTGGACTGGAATTGTATCATTCAGTCATTCACACCCGGACTGGATATAGGGTAGATGAAGAATGGGCGTACCCGACTCACACTCAGAGGTGTTGTGGTCTGCACATAAGGGTATCTTTGGGATGGTCCTATACGTCGTGGCTCTCCAATTCTCACGTGGATGGCGGTGTATACGGAGGAGGAGAGTGGAGTGTCAATAAATAATGAATGAGGTATTGACACGTCAAAAAGGATTTATTCAATACAAATAAAAAATGGAAAACATGGCAACAAACCAGTGGTCAATACAGAAAAGGCGCCAGCGGGGATGGGTGAAGGGTGTTAAAAAAGGGTCCGGATTAACCTCACCTTAGCTGGTACCGTCCTGATTTGTCACTGGTAGTACTGGCCCTCACACCCTGTCAGGAATCGACTCACCAAGCTGACATCTGTCCGCCGCTGCGGACTCCGTCCTGGCTCCCTGCGGTCGCCTTTCGTCCGTGTCCCTGCCATCGGACGCCATCATGGGCCTGGGAGCGCTCCTGTGACAGCGGGCGTGTAGCGCGCTGCGTCCCCGCTGGGCCGCGGCGTGGGCGCCGCCATGACAGTTTCCAACAGTCAGCATACAGCGGCCAATCCGGTGCTTGGCCGCACCCACTTTCCCTCACTCCACCAATGTCTGTGAACCAAGGGGTATATAAGAGACTGCAGGATCAGTCTGCAGGCATCCTGGACTTTGTTTCACTCCTGCGACTCATGTGAAAGGATCTGGTTCCTGTTTCCTCCGTGTACCTGGATACCTATCTGCTGTTCCGTGTTCCTGGCTCTCTACCTGAGACTTGTACTCCTGGTTATTTACACAGCTCCGTGGAACTTCAAGTCCCAGCAATACCTGCATTCATCTACAGGCTTCACACCCAACATCATCTTGTGTGCTTCAGCCTTGCAGTAGAGACTGACTCCAGGTGTGTTCCATTCCTCCACCTGTGATACAGCTTGCTTGCTGTCAGTGCTTCACCACCTGCACTGTGGACATAGTCAGACTCCTGCCTCTGCTACCAGGTTTGCCATATAACATCATCACTGCCAAGTTCCATGTTTTAACCTGCACTGGTTTCCATACCAGAATCATCTCTACAAGTTATCATTTCATCTGTTTATCATCTTTACCGGTTATCATTTCTCCAGTCATCATTCATTCCGTTTCCATAGACTTTCAGCTATTACGCTGTGTGATTGACATTTGCATTTGTTATTATTATTTCTGCTGCCGTTCTGTGAATCATCTGTTTGAATAAATATCATTGCGCTCATGCGCAGAAACGTTATCCAGCCTCCTCGTTTTCTCCCATCCACCTCCACTGACCCACTAGCGCCCCCTCCGGGGACACAGTCAAAACACAATCTGACAGTAGCTTCACGATCGCTTTCCCAAACTTAAATGCCATGTTCTCGTTTTGGTCGTTCTTTATCTCTATGGCTATCGTGTCAAAATGTGTTTTGCACAATGGTACGTAATCGGGTTTCTCGTATCGTATTGTGACAACCTCATTGTTATAACCCTTCATTTCAACAGTGCGAAGTAGCGGTACATAACTACCCCCGACCCGTTGGTGTTCGATAATGTCTGTGTACACGTACATCGTATATTGGCCGCCTTTGATGTCGGCGCATGGTTTAGAAATATTAGTTTTAGGTTGTAAACCCAGTATCCATGTCAGCTTAGAACCGGCGTGGATTTGATACAACAGTTTACTGTCACATGTTACAACGCGTGCAAATGGATCATACGTTAGTCTTAATCCAACGTCCAGTTTCAGTTGTACAATTTCAGCGTTGATTACGTTCAGTAACGCTTCGATTGTTTCATAAAAAACGGGTTTAATGCACAAACTCGCGACTCTCGCCACCGGCTGTTCCGCCGTTCCATCCCATGATAATTGCAGTCTACAATCTTGTAAATCCAATGTATTCCACGTATGCGGGTATTGTATCTCAGTAAGTGCCACTTCCCATTCGCCATTTAAGTCTATCGGTTTAGCCAACTTTGTCGTATAGTTAGAAATCTTATTTTGCGGGAAGGTAACAGCCGATGCGTTGCTGGGTAAGGTTATGTAGAACGACTTGTCATCCATCGCTCGTCTTGTTAGATACTGATGATCTTTATATGTCTTTTATCACCGATGCTGCGACCCAACGGTTAAATTTTGCGGGGTACCCGCGCCACTTGACTAACGCGTATTTACGGCCTCTGACCGTCTTATTTTTTAAAATCTTTTCCACTTTGTAAACTCTGTTATAGTTTTTTGGTATGCTTTGAAGCTCTTCGGGGTAAAAACTACCTGTTATAACTTCACCATACAGATCTGCCAACTTATAAAGCGGTTTAATCCCTTTAGTGTTCACACTATGTACAACAAAAATCTCCTCAGAAAAGCTCTGTTCGTAACCTTTCTGAAATATGTCCTTATATTTAGAAATACGGACGTGGTCACCGATTCCTAAACAAACTGGGGCTTTCTTACTTCTAAAGTAATCACCGTAGGTCGTTTTGAAGACACTCAATGCGTTAGAGTCATTCACATCGTTTGGAGCGCACTTAATCGTTCTATGGTATGTGTTATTATAGCTGCGTATGAAGTCTTGTAAAACGTCTATATATCTGTAGGTATTCTTTGCCGTGAAATAGCGCCACATGCGTGTTTTTAAAGTCCTATTGAAGCGCTCTATAACAGCCGCTTTCACATCGTTATTGGTCGTGAAATGATTTATACCGTATTTTTCTAACACCTTTTTTAGGTTTCTGTTTAGAAACTCTTTACCATTATCGGTTTTTAGCTTCATCGGCACATCGCCGCGCTGGAATATTTTTTCAAAAGCATTAGCGACCGTTGCTGCATTCTTAGCAGTCAGACTTTCACCCCACACCCTCTTACTGAATATATCGATGATTGTTAATATGTATTTAACACCATCGTTGTATTTTGACAAATCTATCAGCGAGACCAAATCGCATTGCCACTGTTGGTTTATACCCGATACACAAATCATGTTCCTTTTATAGTTTTTTCTTGCTGGCTTGTGCAGCATGTAGGCGTCTTGTTCTTGTAACCACTTTCTTACGTCGGATCTTTTAAATTTATTTTTAACCGACCCATAATATTTATGAATGCTGCTAAAACTACCTGGTTTTAACACTGTGTAATATGCATCTTTCATCCGCCTGATTTGACGCGCTGCGTTGCGTGACATTCTGCGACTGGTGTTACGTGACACTCTGCGACTGGTGTTACGCGAAAATTTTTAATACGGTTTAATATCGAACACTATAAATTTATATAAAATTTAATATTAAAGCGATATAAAACACTATAATTTAATATTAAAGGGGGTGGCGCCTAGGAGAAAGGGGTGTTACCAACTGTCAAGTTTGACAGAAAGGTTGTCTTTATCTACTATGCTGAGTACATAGTCCTCTGTACTGGACCATCCTAATTTCTTAAATTTATAATAAAAAACATTTCAGTTTTTTTTTGTTTTTTAAATTGTTGTTGGCCTTACCCTAGTCTCTTGCTCCAAGGGATCTGTATTGAGGTCATTAGTACCACAGCGTTGGTTTCTTGACCTCATTGTCCTAGACTTCTGATCATTGTGATCTATGCACTTCTTGTGTTCCTTCTAAGAGCACTGTTCAGAAATCTGCACTTTATCTTCTCTCCCCAATGTATGGAGGCAGCGCTGATATTCTATGGGATACGCTGATTCCTCTACTGGTTACTGTTGTCATAGTCCTTCCTAAAAAGGCTCTTGTTCTCCTGATAGAGTCAATGAGTCCAGACCAGAATTGGTGATTTTCTTCTATTTTTTTTATATATAAAGTTTTTTTTGTTTTTAAATTGCGTTGTGTTTTTCTTGTTCAATTAATGGTTGTTAATGCATATGTAATATATTTTTGTAAAAATCAGAGGGTCAGTGAGACGTTATGGAGCCAATTTATCATTTATTATTTGCTGCTAATTCCCACGAAACTACTGGATCACCGAAATGTAAGAAGGGACTGAAGCGGGTATCTCCCATACCTTCATAAATGGACATCTCCAGGCAAGGGTCAGGTAAGTTTATTATTTATATACAACAACCCTAATTCACCTACAAGTAAAAAAAACAAACCACAGAACATTGGAATGGACATATTTTATTTAAAACCAACAAATGATAAAACTATTTAATTACACAGAGAGACCCTTCCACCCCCCCCCCCTTGTAATATCAATCCCACTATTCAAATGCGCTGTCAAAATGGGACATAGCCAAAATTACACTGGAAATCTTTTGCTTTTAAACGACTTTATTTTATATCTTTAATACACAGATTTTTGCCTATATTTTAAACTTACTAAATACTTTACTCTGCACAACAAACTATCGGGTCATTCAGACCCAGCCACAATAGTGGCCCGCAGCAGTTTACCCGGTGGTGGCAAAATGCACATGCGCAGCGGCCACACATATTGCGGTCGCATCTCTAAGGGGTGAATGCAGGCGGGCCTCATATCTCATCTTTTCCAAGTTACTACAAATGATATGAGATCGGTAGCAGCACTACTTTCAGGATTATTACACAGAACACACATAAAGGCTGACACAGCAAATAACAGTAACACACACAAGGGATTAATTAGAAATAAGGAAGCATAATCATCATTAAGTCTAATTATCAACTGGTTCTGTGCAGGACACATACACCTCGTTACTGCCTCCAGCAGCCCCTGGTACTGCACTGCAGCCATACACCCTATCTCCCCCCACTGCTGTCACCTGCCCTGTCTCCTCCCACTACTGCCACCACCGTCTCCTCCCAGTAATGACACCCACCCTGTCTCCCTCCCACTACTGCCACAGTGTCTCTCCCCCTACTGCCAGTCGTGGCTCGCCCCTACCGTCTCCCCCCCTACTGCCATCCGCCCTGTCTCCCCCCACTACTGCCATCCGCCCCGTATCCCCCCCACTACTGCCACCCGACGTCTCCCTCTACTGCCATCTGCCCCATATCCCCCCCACTACTGCCACCCGCCCCATCTCCTCCCAGTACTTCCAAAGCCCCATCTTCCTCCACTACTGCCACCCACAGTCTTCCCCCCACTACTGCCAGCCACTGTGTCTCCCCCTGACACCTCAGCACCGCTTGAGGACAATATTACCCACTGACAATGCCTTCGGCAGGCCCCACTACAGCAATAGTGCCACCACTCTGTCTCCCCCCTGACATCTCAGCACTGCTTGGGGATTCTTGGTATTGCTGGTAACAGTCCTTCATCTCCATATGGAAGTAAGCAGGGCAGTAAGGAGGCAGAAGCTGCTTCTGGTACCATGGACCCTGGTCATTTAGGGCTGGGAGAGTCAGAAAGATTATCACCATCTTACAGGTAGCCGGTGAAGGGAGCAGAGAATGGGTGTTATGTGGCAGGAACAGGTTGGTTAGGTAACAGCCTGGCTGCTGCATTCTGTAAAAGCTACAAGCGGTGCAATTCTTTTGCTGGGAGACCCAGGTAGAGGACATTACAGTAGTCTATGTGTGATGATGCAATGCATGTATGACTGTAGGTAGATCTTCTGAGGGAAATAAGTGCTGGAGTCTGGCTATGTTCCTCAGATGAGGATCTGATTGTGGCTGATACCTGATGTCTAAGTGTCACTCCATAATCCAGGACACCAAGATTCCGCACATGATCAGCATTTTGTAACTCTGAAGATCCAAGCACAAGTCTAGTTGGTTTGCAAAGCTGAGCTGTAGCCCTGCCCTTTGTTGGTGAGCTTCTATCATAAGGACGATTCACCAGGTTTGAGTCACAGCGAACTGGCATCACCCACACCTGGAGCTCAGCTAGACATTAAGGATTGGTATTGGGTTCTCAGTACTTGGAGCAAAAGACAGGTCATCTACATAGCAGTGGTAGATGAGGGCATGCCATCTGATTATTTCACCCTGCAGGAGCATGTATATTGCAAAAAGCATAGGAGATAGGAAAAGAAACTTGAAGAGCAACGCATGGCAATGATAAGTATACTCCAGAAGATTAACATGGCTTCTCACCTGTGTGACTTCTCTGGTGTGTAACAAGTTGTGATTTCTGTGCAAAACATTTCCCACACTTAGAACATGGAAATGGCTTCTCACCTGTGTGACTTCTCTGGTGTGTAACAAGTTGTGATTTCTGTGCAAAACATTTCCCACACTTAGAACATGGAAATGGCTTCTCACCTGTGTGACTTCTCTGGTGTGTAACAAGTTGTGATTTCTGTGTAAAACATTTCCCACACTCAGAACATGAAAATGGCTTCTCACCTGTGTGACTTCTGTGATGTGTAACAAGAACTGATTTGTGTGCAAAACCTTTCCCACACTCAGAACATGGAAATGGCTTCTCACCTGTGTGACTTCTGTGATGTATAAAAAGAGCTGATTTGCGTGCAAAACCTTTCCCACACTCAAAACATGGAAATGGCTTCTCACCTGTGTGACTTTGCTGATGTCTAACAAGATGTGATTTCATTGTAAAACATTTCCCACACTCGGAGCAAGAAAATGGCTTCGCACCTGTGTGACTTCTGCGATGTATAACAAGGTGTGATTTCCGGGCAAAACATTTCCCACACTCAGAGCAAGAAAATGGCTTCTCACCTGTGTGACTTCTGTGATGTATAACAAGTTGTGATTTCCGTGTAAAACATTTCCCACACTCAGAGCAAGAAATTGGATTCTCACCTGTGTGACTTCTGTTATGACTAACAAGATCTGATTTCTGTGCAAAACATTTCCCGCACTCAGGACATGGAAATGGCCTTTCACCTGTGTGACTTCGCTGATGTGTAACAAGTTGTGATTTCCGTGTAAAACATTTCCCGCACTCAGAGCAAGAAATTGGATTCTCACCTGTGTGACTTCTGTTATGACTAACAAGATCTGATTTCTGTGCAAAACATTTCCCACACTCAGGACATGGAAATGGCCTTTCACCTGTGTGACTTCGCTGATGTTTAATAAGTTGTGATTTCTGGGTAAAACATTTCCCACACTCAGAACATGGAAATGGCTTCTCACCTGTGTGACTTCGCTGATGTGTAATAAGTTGTGATTTCCATGCAAAACATTTCCCACACTCAGAACATGGAAATGGCCTCTCACCTGTGTGACTTTGCTGATGTGTAACAAGTTGTGATTTCCGTGCAAAATATTTCCCACACTCAGAACATGGGAATGGTGATGTACCTGTGTGACTTCTCTTATGTGCATCAAGAGTTGATTTGTATGCAAAACATTTCCCACACTCAGAACAGGAATATGGTTTCTCACCTGTATGTATTCTCTTATGTATTACAAGAAGTGATTTGTATGTAAAACATTTTCCACACTCAGAACATGGAAATGGAGTCTCACCTGCCTTACCTGTGTGTGGGTTAATAGGCTTTGTGTTCTGTATAAAACATTTGGCATCTATAGAACAGGGAAACACTGTATCTACTCTCAGAGCTGTAACAGATGCACCAATATCAGAGTGACCAGGAGAACATTTCCCAGGATCAGAGGGACCAGCTGATAGAGCTGGATGTATAATTAGGGTAATGGGGTTAGCTCCTGGAGAATCCTGTCTGCTGTCATTATCTTTTATGTCACAATCCGGGGATAACATTAGATGTCCTTCTGAGATATTCCTGCTTGTGTGTCCATCTGCTGGAAATAAAATATATTATGGAAATGTGACATTTTCTGTAACAATATTAATCTTGTAAACAATAGGAGAAGACGACTCTCTGGGACACTTAATTGTAAATGTGTGTGTGTATTAAAACACAACTTTTAATGAAGGCTTTATAATATTGTGTCTCAGACGATCATTGTGTCCACCCTCCTGAGAACACTCACAATAACAAATGTAATATTATAATAAGACTTAGATATATCTCTCTCTTGTACTGGTAACTAACCATGAAGTATAAATGGAGATGTAGTCACTCGCCATGTCCTATGTCAGCACCAATGTAAAACAATGGATGGGGAACATATCGTTTGAATTGGAGATTCTAGATGAACAATAACATCAGTCATATGAGCTGATGGATCAGAGAAATGTCTCCTAACGTTACTCCTGGAAGCATTGGTAAGGTAGTATTCCTTTATGTGTGTGCTCATACGCTGGTAAGCCTGTACATGTGTTACTCACCCTTATATAAGGTATATTGCTACAGCAGAGTAGGTGTGGAACAAGGTATTTTATATGCAATACACCATGTAATCATCATCTGCTAGGTTATAATACCCTGTTACACCCCCATCATCAGTGTCTTACCTCTATTCTCTCAATAGTAATAAGGATGATGTGTGTATGGTAAGTATGATACAGAGAATTACATATCAGAATCTATACAGCTGCCGCCATACTTCTGCTTCTCATACGTGTGCTACTGGCAGCAGTGAACATCTGAGTGAGAGTGCAGGGAAGACAGCAGAGTCTGATGAGAAAGAGATTGGATCTGCCTTTGCAGGAATGTACCACACCTGTCACCCCTGTTAGTATATAAAATAATAAATAAGAGGAGCGTGGTCCATCCAGATGTGTTTTCTGGACCTCTCCTCACTAAGTGGCTTCTTATCTACCCTATCTGATAGCTCTCAGTCGCCGCTGGGACCAAGACCCAATCTAATAAGTCCACTACTCCTACTGCCCTAAAGCCACTCGCTCCGCTCACCGTTCACTGCCGCAGCCTAGTGACGCAGCTGAAGCCATAGGCCGTATTCTGGGGCTAAGTGTGCCCAGTCTTTCCTGCACGCTCCGGATACCTGACTTGGAGGCGCTTTTTCCTCAGGTGGGAGTACTGGCTCTTCCGCTACTGCTGGGGACAGAACGGGCTGCGCACAGTCACCGGAGCCCGGCAGTGATATTGGAAAGTGAGGTGATGATCAAGCACTCTTGCTCCATTGCCCTTTCTCCGAATTCCACTAGTCAATCTGCTAAGGTATCCATGTCGCCCCCCCCCCCCCGGGACGTTGGACCTCCGGCCCTGCTAGGTATGAAACATGGCTGCTGCTAGTAGAGATGGTGGGGATTGTGAGTCTCAACGGTTCTGTACGAAGGTCCACTGGTAGACCGCCCTCTTCGATGCCAACACCCTTAGCACTCTCTACCTCCACCCGGCGGAACTCCTGCGCTGCAGTTACTCCTCTCCTAACTCTGCTTCTTCAGTCAGGTGACCGAAAAGCCACCTGGGATTATCCCACCGCTATGCCAGCAATTCCTGTGATCGGATGGTTCTGTATGAAAGCCATTGCCCTGCCTTGCATCCCGCCCCAGTCACAGAATGGATGTTTAGGTCACACGGGATCTGGCCAAATAGAGGATTCCCACTTACCATGAGTAACCGCCTACTACTGACTCAATGACGAATCACCACTAGTCGCTGGACTTGGCCTCTGCACGGTAGCAGGTGGGAGGCGGAGCTTGGAGATGCTGAGTGCACCCTGGACAGCCGGAAAACAGAACTATGGAATAGCACTGCAGGTCACTAGATGAAGCGTCTTGAGGCAGATGATTATTCACCCAGTCTTAAAAAAGACTCTTCCCTATTGCTAGGGGCAACTGCAATACAGCAAGATGTTTACAGCAGCGTGAAAATGGTATAATAGCTCTGGAGGCTCACAGGCCTCCTCTTTTTATCTTACTCCAATACACATACCACAGAGGGTAAGTCCACCGTGCTGATCTCAACCAATCATTGTTTATCCATGTGATGTGCATGCCTTGGCCACATGCACAGCTATCATTTTCCTCTATGGATGGTGGGGATAGTCACTCTCCTTTGACCGGCCCATCCTGGAGGGTTGGTATCCGCCCTGGTGACGTTCAGTCTAGACTGGGGGAAGTTTTCCCATCTAAACTACTTCCAGGAATCTGCCCAGGTACCCAGCTCATCATCTCCAGCCTAAACTTGGGCTCAAGAGATGGGCAGCCTAGATCCCCGATCAAGGTTTCCTGCCCACCGAGAGTTATCCCTATGGAGCTCCAGAAAACCGGCTTGTTTTAAAGCTGGGCTGCTCCTCTCTCTCCCCATGATACTTCCATGTGGGAGGCAAGAGAGGAAGGAATTCCATTTTGGGGGAAAAGTACTGGGGGAATCCAACAGCCTACACCAGGAATGTCTTTTTGGAGCCGAAATTGACGTCAGACACAACCCCGCAAATGCCTGCGTTTTTCCAAACACAACCAGAAAACGGTCAGTTGCCACCCACAAACGTCCTCTTCCTGTCACTCACCTTGTGACCGCCGTTGCAAATGGATTCTTCGTTAAATCCATCGCTCAGCAATGATTCGCTTTGTACCCGTACGACATGCCTGCGTATTGCGGTGCATACGCATGCGCAGTAGTAATGTGTCCGCGTTCGCTGCAAAAAACTGCAGCGAGCGATCAACTCGGAATGAACCCCTAAATCCAGTCTGGGGCTTCTATTATAGCAGCACCATAAACCCATTACATATATAAAATGTGTATAACGTGCTCTATCTGCTGCAATGTGTATAACATTCTCTACCTGCTGCAATGTGTATAACGTGCTCTACCTGCTGCAATGTGTATAACGTGCTCTATCTGCTGCAATGTGTATAACGTGCTCTACCTGCTGCAATGTGTATAACGTGCTCTATCTGCTGCAATGTGTATAACGTGCTCTACCTGCTGCAATGTGTATAACGTGCTCTACCTGCTGAAATGTGTATAACGTGCTCTACCTGGTGCAATGTGTATAACGTGCTCTACCTGCTGCAATGTGTGTAACGTGCTCTACCTGCTGCAATGTGTATAACGAGCTCTACCTGGCGCAAAGTGTATAACGAGCTCTACCTGGCGCAAAGTGTATAACGAGCTCTACCTGGCGCAAAGTGTATAACGAGCTCTACCTGGCGCAAAGTGTATAACATTCTCTACCTGCTGCAATGTGTATAACGTGCTCTACCTGCTGCAATGTGTATAACGTGCTCTACCTGCTGCAATGTGTATAACGTGCTCTATCTGCTGCAATGTGTATAACATTCTCTACCTGGCGCAATGTGTATAACGTGCTCTACCTGGCGCAAAGTGTGTAACTTGCTCTACCTAGCGCAATGTGTATAACGTGCTCTACCTGGCGCAATGTGTATAACGTGCTCTACCTGGCGCAATGTGTATAACGTGCTCTACCTGCTGCAATGTGTATAACGTGCTCTACCTGCTGCAATGTGTATAACGTGCTCTACCTGCTGCAATGTGTATAACGTGCTCTATCTGCTGCAATGTGTATAACGTGCTCTACCTGCTGCAATGTGTATAACGTGCTCTACCTGCTGAAATGTGTATAACGTGCTCTACCTGGTGCAATGTGTATAACGTGCTCTACCTGCTGCAATGTGTGTAACGTGCTCTACCTGCTGCAATGTGTATAACGAGCTCTACCTGGCGCAAAGTGTATAACGAGCTCTACCTGGCGCAAAGTGTATAACGAGCTCTACCTGGCGCAAAGTGTATAACGAGCTCTACCTGGCGCAAAGTGTATAACATTCTCTACCTGCTGCAATGTGTATAACGTGCTCTACCTGCTGCAATGTGTATAACGTGCTCTACCTGCTGCAATGTGTATAACGTGCTCTATCTGCTGCAATGTGTATAACATTCTCTACCTGGCGCAATGTGTATAACGTGCTCTACCTGGCGCAAAGTGTGTAACTTGCTCTACCTAGCGCAATGTGTATAACGTGCTCTACCTGGCGCAATGTGTATAACGTGCTCTACCTGGCGCAATGTGTATAACGTGCTCTACCTGGCGCAATGTGTATAACATGCACTACCTGCTGCAATGTGTATAATACGCTCTACCTGGTACAATGTGTATAACGTGCTCTACCTGGTGCAATGTGTATAACGTGCTCTACCTGGTGCAATGTGTATAACTTGCTCTACCTGGCACAATGTGTATAACGTGCACTACCTGCTGCAATGTGTATAATGCACTCTACCTGGAGCAATGTGTATAACGTGCTCTAGCTGGCGCAATGTGTATAACGTGCTCTACCTGGCGCAATGTGTATAACGTGCACTACCTGCTGCAATGTGTGTAATGCACTCTACCTGGTGCAATGTGTGTAATGCACTCCACCTGGTGCAATGTGTATAACGCGCTCTGCCTGGTGCAATGTGTATAATGAGCTCTACCTGGTGCAATGTGTATAACGAGCTCTACCTGCTGCAATGTGTATAACGTGCTCTACCTGCTGCAATGTGTATAACATGCTCTACCTGCTGCAATGTGTATAATTTACTCTACCTGGTGCAATGTGTATAACGTGCTCTACCTGCTGCAATGTGTATAACGTGCTCTACATGGCGCAATGTGTATAACATGCTCTACCTGCTGCAATGTGTATAATGCACTCTACCTGCTGCAATGTGTATAACGTGCTCTACCTGGTGCAATGTGTATAAGGTGTTCTACCTGGCGCAATGTGTATAACGTGCTCTACCTGGGGCAATGTGTATAACGTGCTCTACCTGGTGCAATGTGTATAACGTGCTCTACCTGGTGCAATGTGTATAACGTGCTCTACCTGCTGCAATGTGTATAACGTGCTCTACCTGGTGCAATGTGTATAACGCGCTCTACCTGGTGCAATGTGTATAACGCGCTCTACCTGGTGCAATGTGTATAAGCAGCACTACTGAGTGGTGCAATGTGTATAACGTGCTCTACCTGGTGCAATGTGTATAACGCACTCTACCTGGTGCAATGTGTATAAGCAGCACTACTGAGTGGTGCAATGTGAATTGGCACTATGATGTGGCCACGCCCCTTCTCCACAAACTCATGCTCCTAAATTTTTGCATTACACTATGGGAGGGGGAGCACCAATTCACTTTCTGACAAAATGTCTAGTTACATTTCTGGTGCAAAGTGTCCAGTATAGCTACACAGCCCAGCAGCACTGTCACCCCCTCCCTCCCCCTTGCAGCACTGTCACCCCCTCCCTCTCCCTTGCTGCACTGTCACCCCCTCCCTCTCCCTTGCTGCACTGTCACCCCCTCCCTCCCCCTTGCAGTACTGTCACCCCCTCCCTCCCCCTTGCAGCACGGTCACCCTCCCTCCCCCTTGCAGCACTGTCACCCCCTCCCTCCCCCTTGCAGCACTGTCACCCCCTCCCTCTCCCTTGCTGCACTGTCACCCCCTCCCTCTCCCTTGCTGCACTGTCACCCCCTCCCTCCCCCTTGCAGTACTGTCACCCCCTCCCTCCCCCTTGCAGCACTGTCACCCCCTCCCTCTCCCTTGCTGCACTGTCACCCCCTCCCTCTCCCTTGCTGCACTGTCACCCCCTCCCTCCCCCTTGCAGTACTGTCACCCCCTCCCTCCCACTTGCAGCACTGTCACCATCCCTCCTCCTTGCAGCACTGTCACCCCCTCCCTCCCCCTTGCAGCACTGTGACCCCCTCCCTCTCCCTTGCAGCACTGTCACCCCCTCCCTCCCCCTTGCAGCACTGTCACCCTCCCTCCCCCTTGCAGCACTGTCACCCTCCCTCCCCCTTGCAGCACTTTTGTAGTGTCCAAATCAAGTCTGAGTTTTCATATTTAAATCATTAATAATAACCTTAATTCCAATGGAACCCAGAAGGGGACAGGTAGGACCCCAATTTTGAAAAGTGAGGGGTCCCTGGGACCCACTTTTTTTGGGATCATTGCGATCACTCCCTGGAGCGCTGAGGTGCCAGGTGTATAGCTCCTGGACCCCAGCGCCCTACTACTACCTGCCGCATAGGGAGGGGGGGTTTCCCTCACTGCCGCGGTCGCCGGAAAGGTCTATACATTTTAAAGATGGCACCTAGCGCCAGTATACACCACCGTTCAAAAGTTTGGGGTCATCCAATTTTGTGTTTTCCATGAAAACTCACTTATTTAGCAAATGAGTTGCACAATGAATAGAACATATAGTCAAGACATTGCAAAGGTTAAAAATAATTATTTTTATTTGAAATAATAATTTTCTCCTTCAAACTTTGTTCCTTTGCAGCAATTACAGCATTGCAGACCTTTGGCATTGTAGCTGTTAATTTGTTGAGGTATCTGAAGAAATTTCACCCCACGCTTCCTGAAGCTCCTCCCACAAGTTGGATTGGCTTGATGGGCACTTCTTGCGTACCATATGGTCAAGCTGCTCCCACAACAGCTCAGTGGGGTTGAGATCTGGTGACTGCGCTGGCCACTCCATTACAGACAGAATACCAGCTGCCGGCTTCTTCCATAAATAGGTCTTGCATAATTTGGAGGTGTGCTTTGGGTCATTGTCCTGTTGTAGGAGGAAACTGGCTCCAATCAAGCGCTGTCCACAGGGTATGGCATGGCGTTGCAAAATGGAGTGATAGCCTTCCTTACTCAAAATCCCTTTTACCTTGTACAAATCTCCCACTTTACCGGACCATCACATTACCTCCACCATGCTTGACAGATGGCGTCAGGCACTCTTCCAGCATCTTTTCACTTGTTCTGCGTCTCACAAATGTTCTTCTGTGTGATCCAAACAATTTGATTCGTCTATCCATAAGACTTTTTTCCTATCTTCCTCTGTCCAATGTCTGTGTTCTTTTGCCCATATTAATCTTTTCCTTTTATTGGCCAGTCCTTTTACTGCCCATATTAATATTTTCCTTTTATTGGCATTTTCTTTGCCACTCTGCCTAGAAGGCCAGCATCCCAGAGCCGCCTCTTCACTGTAAACATTGACAATGGCGTTTTGTGGGTACCATTTAATGAAGCAGTTAGGACCTGTGAGGCATCTGCTGCCAGTTGAGGACCTGTGAGGCGTCTATTTCTCAAACTAGAGACTCTAATGTACTTGTCTTCTTGCTCAGTTGTGCACCGGGGCCTCCCACTTCTCTTTCTACTCTGGTTAGAGCCTGTTTGTGCTGTTCCCTGAAGGGAGTAGTACACACAGTTGTAGGAAATGTTCAGTTTCTGAGCAAGTTCTCGCATGGAATAGCCTTCATTTCTAAGAACAAGCAAAGACTGTCGAGTTTCACATGAAAGGTCTCTTTTTCTTGCCACTTTCAGAGTATAATCGAACCCACAAATGTGATGCTCCAGACACTCAACTAACTCAAAGATAGTCCAGTGTTATAGCTTCTCTAACGAGCAAACCCATTTTCAGCTGTGCTAACATAACTGCACAAGGGCTTTCTAATCATCCATTAGTCTTCTACCGCAATTAGCAAACACAATGTACCATTAGAACACTGGAGTGATGGTTGCTGGAAATGGGCCTCTATACACCAATGTAGATATTCCATTTAAAACCAGACGTTTGCAGCTAGTACAGTCATTTACCACATCAACAATGTAAAGAGTGTATTTCTGATTGTTTTAATGTTATCTTCATTGAAAAGAAAAGTGCTTTTCCTTATAAAATAAATGTCTAAGTGACCCCAAGCTTTTGAACAGTAGTGTATGATCTGGTGCATCTGAAGATGTGAACCGGACCACTAGCTCAGGAGATCCAATTGAAATGTTCTGGCATGGAACCTTCAGTACTGTATCGCCTCGTATGAGGCTAACATCTTTCCCAACAATCTTATGCAAAGATGGATGGAGACCCGATTCAGTCGTATAACTGCTCGGACCACATCCTGGAGCGTCCTTGCCTTGTCCTCTGGGAGGAACACTTTCTGAGCCACTGTATCCAGAAACATTCCCAGGAACTGGAGCTACTGAGTAGGCTCCTGTTACTGGGAATGTTTCTCAGAAGTAGGGACTTCGTAAATTGAGGATCCACCCATGATGTGACAGAAGCTGAATAGTGCGGCCTATATTGAGCAATAGAAGCTCACTGGATCTCGCTTTTTATCAAGAGATCATCTAGGTAAGGGACAATATTGATCCCTTGGACTCGGAGCTGGAACATCATCTCCACCATCACCTTTGTGAAGACCCTTGGAGCTGTGGTCAGGCCAAAGGGTGGCACCTGGAACTTGTAGCGACCGTTCAACAGGGCAAACCGTAGGTAAGCCTGGTGAGACGGCCATATCAGTAAATGGAGATGAGCATCATTTATATCAAACAAAACCATGAACTCCTGTTCTTCCAAACCCGGAATCACTGCTCGCAAGGATTCCATCTTGAACTTGAAAAACCTTTAGTGAAGGATTCAAGGATTTTAGATTCAAAATGGCCCTTAGCGAACCGTCCGGTTTTGGTACCACAAACAGGTTGGAGTAGTAACCCTTTCCCTGTTGTTGTAGTGGCACTGGAACAATGACTTGGGACTGGGCCAGCTTTAGGATGGCCTGTTGCAGCGTAACTCGTGTATCCTCCAAAACTAGTAAACTTGATTAGAAAAATCGTTGGGGAGCAGCACTGCTGAACTCCAGCTTGTAGCCAAGAAATTAGGTCCTTTACCCAGGCATCCTGGCAGGAGCTTTCCCAGATGCGGCTGAAGTGACGCATGTCGGTGTCCGGAGCCTTAACTCCGGTGCGGTATCCTTGGTGATGCGATCCCGGTGGTTGGCGCAGTTGCGGTGGCGCGGAGCTGCTTGCAGTGGGTCCTTGGGCACATGTGCGGCTTCCGGAGGTCAGGGTCCGGTGACCCAGATGCTGCGGCGGGTAGTTGCTGCAGCAGAGCCCTCTGGTGGTGAATCTGTCTCAGGAAATCAAGGCCGGAGCTGGGTTAGCTTAAGTGCTGCACCTGAGAATGTCCCCAGTGCTGGGGGTGGCCATGTTGGAGACTTGAGATCTGCCAATTGAATCCACACTCTGTATCCAGCCAATCCAGTGTAGTCTTCCCTTATAAAAGGGAGGCTGGCTCAGGGAGAGAGAATGCCAGTGCTTCAAGTTACTTTCCTGTGAAAGGTGCTCCAGCTCTGTGCTCCCAGGCTGCTCCTGGTTCTGGTTGCCATCATCTGTCATGACCTATCACTGCTGCAGCCCTGGCGTTTAACCCATCGCCACTCGTGGAGGCGCTCACGGGGCTCCCGATCGTAAAGGAGCTTCGGGTGCTAAACATTGGTTCCTGCGAGCGTCTCGCAAGCTCAAGCCACAGTCTTTGCTTCTTCCAGATCTGAGTTCTTCAGCCGCTGTTGTTTCCAAGCCCAAGCCAGTCTTCATTTCTTCAAAGTCAGAGTTTCTCAGCCTCATCTACCAGTCACAAGCCACAGTCTTCCACTTCTTCAAAAACCCAGTCTCCTTCAGCCTTCTCTACCAACCGCAAACCACAGTCTTCGCAATACCGGTGATCTTGAGCTCCATTCCTCAACTTGTTTAATCATAGACTTCAGTTCATTATTCCATGTATTTCAATTCCTCAAGTATCGGTGTACAGTTGTTTGTTCATTAAACACACAGTTATCCTTCTACAGAGTTCTCATTCTCCAGCCAACTCTAACACCCACTAGTCCTCCACTTCATGAGGAAAAACTACATTCAACCTCCTTGTCTACTTCCTACACAGTAAGCTGTCCTCCCAGCCCAAGTTTGATTGTCGGAACCCCAATCTCCGCCGAGCATGACAACACAGTCGAAATCCCACCTCGAGATCCCCTCAGGGTGGGGGGGCACCATCATGCTGAGGCCCTAGTGGAAGCTGAACTGGTGCTTTGTTCCCGAGAACCTGCGACGGCTGGTTTTCTTGTCTTGCCTCTGGTGCCTTCCACCGTGTTTGAGGTGCCTCCGGCTCTTGATCTGAACCTGGCAGTCCGAAAGGGGTAGGAACACCTAGCCAGTGGGGCCCCAGAAGGCAGAAAACTGGATTTACCTGCAGTAACCTTTGAAATCCATGTATCCAACTCAACCCCGAATAGCCACTCCCCTGAGAAAGGAAGATACTCCACACTGCGCTTAGAAACTGCGTCCGCTATCCACTGATGCAGCCACAAAGTTCTGCGTGCCGACAATGCCATGGCAGTAGTCCTAGCGTTAATAGCGCCTATCCCCTTGAGAGAGTCACTCAGGACGCGTGCATTGTCCTGATTGTGTTTTATGAGAGTCACCAGGGACGTATCTCCAGCAAGGCTTTCTTGAATTCGAGTCGCCCATGTATGAATGGCATGTGTCATCCGGCAACCCGCTATCACAGGTCTTTGTGATACACCAGCCGCTGTGTAAATAGACTTTAATGTAGTCTCTATTTTCCTATCCCCAGGGTCCTTTAATGCAGAGGAGCCAGGGACTGGTAATACCACTTTTTTTGATAGGAGACTGATACGTCTACTGCCGGGGAATCTTCCCAGTTTTACCTGCCTTCTGGAGTAAATGGGAAAGTGTGCAGAAACCGATTTGTCACCTGGTATTTTTTCATCAGGATTTTTCCAGGTTAACTTAAACATGTCATCTAGTTCTTTAGAATCAGGGAAAGTGACACTAGTTTCTTTTTCTGTGCTAAGAAAAATGACTGCTGTACTGCAGCGTCTTCCAAAGGGACTTTTATCACATCCCTGATAGTAAGTATAAGGGAATTAATACCCTGTGCAGAAGGTGAGTCCTCTGTAATAGGATCCCATTCCTCCCACTCCTCCTGTACCTCGTCCTCAGATTCTGAGAGTAAATCAGGCAGCCCACGCTTATGTGGCCCTGAACTAGGGAGGGGGGGCTGTTTATCATCTGCCCTTGCAGCTAGGTCTGCTACAGCCTGCTGCCGTTGTTGTGTCTTTTGATTATTAGCAGTGAGCTGGGATGACATGTCTGCCATCATGGTTTTTATGGCACTGAGCCAGGATGGCTCCTGACCCTCCCCCCAGTCTCCTCACTAACTTGAGTGGACTGACTGCATTGTTCACATGAGAGGGAACCAGCCTCAGAGGGAGAGAATCTGGTGTGACATACACTGTATAATTGGTTTTACCATTTACAGTATACAAACACACAAACGTGTATATATAGCAAAGCCTGCCCTTACTGTATGTGAGAAGGAGACACAGAAAGAGGAACAGCACACCCAGGCCCAGCAGACTCAGTGAGACTGCAGGCTGTCTGTATCACGGTGTAACACCGGAGTTCTTGTCCTTTTCAGAAGCGTGTATAATAGCGTCTCTCCCCCATATTGACACCCATGTACCAGTTTCCTGTGTATCCCGAGTGTCTGCAGGAGCTGTGTGTACTTGCTGCTGCAGCTGTAAGCAGAGGAAGTGTGCCGCGACCAGTTGCAAGGTGTTCCGCGGAGCCAGGGCAGTTTCCTGCACCTTCAGAGTGAACTGTTGGCCCGGGCTCTTCTTAGAGGATCAGTCATGCTCCGCTCGTGACGTATGCCTTGAAGATGCGGTGGTGTGATATCATAGGTCACGGCCGACGCTTCTCACCACCCTGCCAGCCCACCCGCCTGCATACACATCTTTCCAGTTCCTGCCTGCATACACAGCTTTCCTTGTGCTCCCACATCCACACCTGCCCGACCACCCACTGCTCAGTATTCGCAGCACACCACTATGAACAATCCCCACCACGGAGGGACCTGGAGGAGGGCTAATATTTGTTTTTTCCCCTCATGTGGGGAACAATAGGATTTATGTGGGGAGAATAAGGATTTATGGGGGGAACAATGTGAATAATTTATGTGGGGAGCAACAGGATTTATGTAGGGAGCAATATGATTTATGTGGGGAGCAATGTGATTGTTTTTTCTGTGTAGACCAATGTATGTGTGGAATTTTTTTACTATGAGGGCCAATGTGTGTTTTTTGTTTTTTTCTGTGGGGAACTGATGGTGTGCTTTGGCAATTTTAAAATATTGTTCGGTGTGCCGCAAGTAAAAAAAGGTTGAAAATCACTGCCGTAGAGGATGCTGGGGCACTTTTCATGACCATGGTGTATAGACGGTTCCGCAGGAGCCATGGGCACTCTTAAGACTTTTCAATGGGTGTGAACCGGCTCCTCCGTCTCTGCCCCTCCTCCAGACCACAGTTGTAGGAACTGTGCCCAGGGAGACTGACATTTCGAGGAAAGGAATTACTAGTGGTGAGATATCTACCAACTCACACCCTCAACCATGCCGCACACATGGCATTCAACATAACACATGCCAATAGGCATGAACCAATTACAGCAAAAAGCTGAAACTAACAAAACACAACTTGTGTAACTCTAATAACAAAACTGCAAGTAAAGTACGCACTGGGACGGGCACCTAGCATCCTCTACGGACTAGGAGAAAAGGATTTACCGGTAGGTATAAAAAATGAGTTTTATGGTAAGAACTTACATTTGTTAAAACTCTTTCTGCGAGGTACACTATGGGTGGGGATGCACTGTAGCGGACACAAGAACCCAGCGTCCAAAGGAAGCATCCTGGGAAGCGGCAGTATCGAAGGCATAGAACCTTATGAACGTGATCCCGGAGGCCCACGTAGCTGCCTTGCACAATTGATCAAGGGTCGTACCACGTTGGGCTGCCCAAGAAGATCCAACAGACCGAGTAGAATGGGCAGTAATGTGATCAGGAGCGGACAGACCAGCCCTCACATAAGCATGTGCAATCACCATTCTAATCCATCTGGCCAGGATCCGCTTGTGAGCAGGCCAGCCACGTTTGTGATATCCAAACAAAACAAAGAGAGAATCAGATTTTCGAATAGAAGCAGTTCTCTTCACATAGATAAGGAGAGCCCATACCATCCAAAGACCGCTCTTTGGGAGACAAATCAGGAGAGACAAAGGCTGGAACCACAATCTCCTGATTAAGGTGGAACGAAGAAACCACCTTAGGTAAATATCTGGGACGAGTCCTAAGAAACGCCCGATCACGGTGAAAAATCAGATATGGGGAACAACAAGACAAGGCACCCAGATCCGACACTCTTCTAGCAGAGGCAATAGCCAGCAAGAACACCACCTTAAAGGAAAGCCACTTAAGGTCAGCTGAACCAAGGGGTTCAAATGGAGGTTCCTGCAACGCCTCCAAAACCACCGAGAAGTCCCAAGGAGCCACAAGCAGGACATAGGGAGGTTGGATACACCACACACCCTGAGTGAAAGTATGAACATCAGGTAAAGTCGCAAATTTTCTCTGAAACCACACCGACAAGGCAGAAATATGAACCTTGAGGGAGGCCAGACGCAGGCCTAACTCTAGGCCTTGCTGCAGAAAAGCCAAAAGCTTGGCTGTACTAAACTTGGAAGCGTCATAATTGTTAGATGCGCACCAAACAAAGTAGGAATGCCAGACCCTATGGTAAATCCGAGCAGAAGCCGGTTTCCGGGCCCGCAACATAGTTTTAATGACTTCTTAAGAAAAACCCTTAGCCCTCAAGACGGAAGCTTCAAGAGCCACGCCGTCAAAGACAGCCGGGCTAGGTCCTGGTAGACACAGGGGCCCTGAACGAGGAGGTCTGTGCGTTGTGGAAGTAGAACTGGACGCTCTGATGACGGGCCCTGCAGGTCTGAGAACCAGTGCCATCTGGGCCACGCCGGAGCTATGAGAAGCAGATTTCCTTTTTCTTGCTTGAACTTCCGAATTACCCTGGGCAGGAGTGACACCGGAGGGAACATGTACGGCAGCCGAAACCTCCACGGCACCTCTAGCCATCCACGAATGCTGCTTGAGAATCCCTTGTCCTTGCTCCGAAGACCGGAACCTTGTGATTGTGTCGAGACGCCATCAGATCCACATCTGGAAGACCCCACTTTTCCACGAGTAGTTGAAACACTTCTGGATGGAGGCCCCCACTCGCCGGCATGCACGTCCTGACGACTGAGAAAGTCCGCTTCCCAATTCAGGACTCCAGGAATGAATATTGCCGATATGGACAGTAGATG
Organism: Pseudophryne corroboree; assembly: GCF_028390025.1. NCBI lineage: Eukaryota > Metazoa > Chordata > Amphibia > Anura > Myobatrachidae > Pseudophryne > Pseudophryne corroboree. The sequence goes on along the minus strand of NW_026967509.1, from coordinate 306,629 downwards.
GCATTCCGCCCAACGTAGAATCTGTGAGACTTCCTTCATTGCCAAACGGCTTTCTAGTGCCTCCTTGATTATTTTATGTAAGCCACTGTGGTGGCGTTGTCCGACTGTACTTGAACAGGACGGTTCTGAATTAAATGCTGGGCCAGGTTCAACGCATTGAAGACCATCCGCAATTCCAGAATGTTGATCGAGATGAGAGATTCCTCCTTGGTCCACCGACCGTGAAGGGAGTGCTGCTCCAGCACCGCCCCCCAACCTCTTGGACTGGCATCTGTCGTCAACAGGACCCAGTTGGATATCCAGAAGGGACGACCCCTGCACAATTGTTGGTCCTGGAGCCACCAAAACAACGACAGACGGACCTCTGGAGTTAATAAGATCAATTGAGATCTGATCCGGTGAGGCAGGTCGTCCCACTTGGCTAGAATCAGCCTCTGGAGGGGGCGGGAATGGAATTGAGCATACTCCACCATGTCAAATGCTGATACCATGAGGCCCAGCACCTGCATCGCCGAATGTATCGACACTTGCGGACGAGAAAGAAAGCAACAAATCCTGAGACAAGAACAACCTCTGGTTGTGAGTGTCCAACAGCGCTCCCAGGTGCACCATGCTCTGAGCAGGGACCAGGGAGGATTTCTTCCAGTTGATGAGCCACCCGTGGGCTTGTAGAAACCGGACCTTCATATCCAGATGACGTAGGAGAAGATCTGGGGAATTTACCAGGATTAACAAGTCGTCCAGATACGGCAGTATCCTGACCCCTTGACGGCGGAGTACCACCATCATCACCGCCATGACTTTGGTGAAGACTCGCGGAGCCGTTGTTAAACCAAAACGTAACGTCCGAAACTGGTAATGGAGGTCGCCAATAGCAAACCTCAGGTATTGTTGATGTGACACTGCTATAGGAATATGCAGGTAAGCATCATGTATGTCCAGGGAGACCATGTAGTCCCCAGGTTCCAAGGCCAGAACTATAGAGCGAAGGGTTTCCATACGGAACTTGGAAAACTTCACAAACCTGTTCAATGCCTTGAGGTTAAGAATGGGCCGGGAGGACCCATTCGGTTTCAGGACTAGAAACAGCGGAGAATAGTATCCCCGGCCCCTCTGAGCAAGAGGAAAGTGTACTACGACTCCTGTATCCAGGAGGGTCTGTACCACCGAGTGTAGAGTTTTTGCCTTTGTCTGGTCCAAAGGGACGTCTGTCTGGCAAAATCGATGAGGGGGTCGGTTTTTGAAGGCTATGGCATAACCTCGAGTGACGACTTCCCGTACCCAGGCAACTGAAGTGGTCTTTCACCATTACTGGGTATACCCTAGAAGCCGGCCCCCCACCCTGGGATCCCCCAGGGTAAGGCCCGCCCCGTCATGCGGCAAGCTTATCGATCTTGGCAGCTGGCTGACGGGCAGCCCAGGCTCTTTTGGGCTTCGGCTTACCAGGTTTGGAGTGCGGGCCTGCTTTTGGTACGCCTGACCTTTTGCTTTACCTGAAGGACGAAAAGGGCGAAAGATGGTACTTTTAGCCTTCGACACAGAAGGAGCGGTATTAGGCAGACAGGCAGTTTTGGCAGTAGCCAAGCCAGCCACTATCTTATTTAAGTCCTCCCCAAACAGAATATCTCCCTTGAAAGGGAGTACCTCCAGGGTTTTTCTAGAATCCAGATCCACAGACCAGGATCTCAGCCACAATATCCGGCGAGCCAGAACTGACGTAGCAGAGGCCTTGGCTGCTAGGATACCGGCATCAGAAGCCGCCTCTTTAATATATCGAGAAGCTGTGACAATATATGACAAGCATTGTCTAGCATGGTCAGAGGAGATTTCAGCATCTAACTCCAAGGCCCATGCTTCAATAGCCTCTGCAGCCCATGTAGCTGCAATAGTGGGCCTTTGTGCAGCACCCATAAGGGGGTAAATCGCTTTCAGACAACCCTCCACACGTTTATCCGTAGGCTCTTTTAGAGACGTGACGGTAGTGACATGTAGAGCTGAGGAAACCACCACCCTAGCCACATGTGAGTCCACTGGAGGAGGTGTTTTCCAATTCTTAGACAGCTCCGGCGCGAGAGTATAGCGAGCCAGCAAACTTCGTACCCGGGTTTTCCCAGGGTTCCTGGCGTATATCCACTAGGTGATCAGAGTGAGGTAAAACCTGTTTAATCACCTTCTGACGCTTGAACCTATCTGGTTTCTTAGGAGGGACGGATGGCTCGGGATCATCCGTAATCTGCAGAATTAACTTAATAGCCTCCAAAAGGTCAGGAACATCCACATGTGAACTATCCTCCCCATCAGCCGTATCTGAGTCAGAACCTGTGGGGTCAGTATATGTGCCGTCTTCATCCGACGAGGCGTCAGTGACAGCAGTGGATTGTGAGGAGACAAGGGCTCGCTTAGAGGACCTCTTGGACTTAGGCGAGCATTGGCCAGACTTTTTAGTAGTCAGGGACTGGTTCAACTTCTTCAATTGAGCAGATAAATCGTCCGCCCACGGCTGGTTAGCTGCAGGCACCACTTACAGTTGTACCGGCATTGGGGGTCCCACAGGGGGTGTTAGTTTATGAACTAGCGTATGCAGAAGCGTGGAAAAAGCGGCCCACGGTGGGTCAGTATGTGCCTCTGTTGCCACTGTCCCACTGGGGGGCAAGGAGCCCCCGAAACCAGAGCCCACAGCTGCTATATTCTCCTTATATGTGTCTGTGGCTTCCGCAACACCAGCAGTGTGTTCAGCCCCAGAACCGTTACCCTCAGAAGCAGACATGATATAACTTGCAGTATGAGGTAACACAGTACAATTATCAGCAGCACTATACCTCTAGCCCAAACCCCTGCGCAGTGTAGTCAGCACCAGCAGAGATAAAGGAGAGATATGGTGACTAAATCACAGAGAAAAAATAAGAATTTACTCACCGGTAATTCTATTTCTCGTAGTCCGTAGTGGATGCTGGGTACTCCGTAAGGACCATGGGGAATAGACAGGCTCCGCAGGAGACTGGGCACTCTTAAAAGAAAGATTAGGTACTATATCTGGTGTGCACTGGCTCCTCCCTCTATGCCCCTCCTCCAGACCTCAGTTAGGGAAACTGTGCCCGGAAGAGCTGACATTACTAGGAAAGGATTTGGAATCCAGGGTAAGACTCATACCAGCCACACCAATCACACCGTACAACTTGTGATAACTATACCCAGTTAACAGTATGAACAACAAATGAGCCTCATTTAACAGATGGCTCATAACAATAACCCTTTAGTTAAGCAATAACTATATACATGTATTGCAGAGAGTCCGCACTTGGGACGGGCTCCCAGCATCCACTACGGACTACGAGAAATAGATTTACCGGTGAGTAAAATCTTATTTTCTCATCCTAGTGGATGCTGGGTACTCCGTAAGGACCATGGGGATTATACCAAAGCTCCCAAACGGGCGGAAGAGTGCGGATGACTCTGCAGCACCGAGTGAGCAAACTCAAGGTCCTCCTCAGCCAGGGTATCAAACTTGTAGTAATTTTGCAAAAGTGTTTGAACCCGACCAAGTAGCAGCTCGGCAAAGTTGTAAAGCAGAGACCCCTCGGGCAGCCGCCCAAGAAGAGCCCACCTTCCTCGTGGAATGGGCTTTTACCGATTTAGGATGCGGCAGTCCAGCCGCAGAATGCGCAAGCTGAATTGTACTACAAATCCAGTGCGCGATAGTCTGCTTAGAAGCAGGAGCACCCAGCTTGTTGGGTGCATGCAGGATAAATAGCGAGTCAGTCTTTCTGACTCTAGCCGTCCTGGAAACATACATTTTCAGGGCCCTGACTACGTCCAGCAACTTGGAATCCTCCAAGTCCCGAGTAGCCACAGGCACCACAATAGGTTGGTTCAAATGAAACGCTGATACCACCTTTTGGAGAAATTGGGGACGAGTTCTCAATTCTGCCCTGTCCATATGGAAGATCAGATAGGGGCTTTTACAGGAAATCCAACACAACGTTAAGATCCCAAGGTGCCAACTGGAGGCACAAAAGGAGGATGAATATGCAGCACTCGCTTAACAAACGTCTGAACTTCAGGCAGTGAAGCCACTTCTTTTTGAAAGAAAATAGATAGGGCCGAAATCTGGACTTTATATGGATCCCAATTTTAGGGCCATAGTCACTCCTGACTGTAGGAAGTGCAGAAAACGACCCAGCTGAAATTCATCCGTTGGGGCCTTCCTGGCCTCACACCAAGCAACATATTTCCGCCATATGCGGTGACAATGTTTTGCTGTTACATCCTTCCTGGCTTTTATCAGCGTAGGAATCACTTCATCTGGAATGCCTTTTTCCGTTAGGATCCAGTGTTCAACCGCCATGCCGTCAAACGCAGCCGCGGTAAGTCTTGGAACAGGCAGGGCCCCTGCTGTAACAGGTCCTGTCTGAGAGGCAGAGGCCATGGGTCCTCTGAGATCATTTCTTGTAGTTCTGGGTAACAAGTGCTTCTTGGCCAATCCGGAACGATGAGTATAATTCTTACTCCTCTCTTTCTTATCATCCTCAGTATCTTGGGTATGAGAGGAAGAGGAGGGAACATATAAACCGACTAGTACACCCACGGTGTCACTAGTGCGTCCACAGCTATCGCCTGAGGGTCCCTTGACCTGGCGCAATATCTTTTTAGCTTTTTGTTGAGGCGGGACACCATCATGTCCACCTCTGGCCGTTCCCAACAATTTACAATCCGTGTGAAGACTTCTGGATGAAGTCCCCACTCTCCCGGGTGGATGTCTTGCCTGCTGAGGAAGTCTGCTTCCCAGTCATCCACTCCCGGAATGAACACTGCTGACAGTGCTCTTACGTGATTCTCCGCCCACACAATCCTCAGCCTTCCATATACCTCTTAAGTCGGCATCATCTGTCCAATGCATATTCTACAGGACACGTCAAGCAGAGATCGACATAGCTTTGACTCTAGGACCCAGTATACTCATGTCTCTTTGGGCATGCTTTATAATTATATATCTATCACTTAAGACAGCATCTTTAATATATTTATATTAAGGTCTCAATCTCTGCTGATAAGGTACCTGTCCACGCTGCCACAGCGCTATAAACCCATGCCGACACAATCGCCGGTCTGCGTAGTATACTAGAATGTGCACGCTATCTGCAGGATCCCTGAGAATAGCAAGTGCTACCGTCTGTGCAAACAGGATACATTAGGGGAAGATTCTTACAAGATAAGCATGTTAGGGATGTAGGAGTGCTTGATAAATTCTCCTCATCACTTTTGCCGCTCACAGACATGGTAATAATCTGTTAATGACTACACAATTTGTGACTGAAAATCACCTATATATGAGTATATAGAAGTGAAATCAATCTGACCACAGTGCACCTGATTTGAGGGTCAGAACAGGACTGACATTACACATAAAAGTAAGCACACATACCAGCAGTCAGTCACATGTTAAAGCATTAGACATTGTCATATGAGAATACAATCACCATCATAACTTATACATAAGTAGGAAAATTGTACTTCTGTTTTAACTGGCTCTTTTCCAACATAACATGCAGAAACAACAGTAATATACAGGTCTCATATGCAATAGGTACTAAAAATGAACACTTCAAACTAAGAAGTGTCACAATCCGGGTATCTGGACGCCATTACCTGCCGCTTAGATGTCTCCTGAGGCTGGCTCAGCGTTCCAAGTCCGGATCTCGTCTGGGTTTACACTCTGCATATCCCTCCTGTCACTCTGAGACGCTGTCACAGCAGCGCCATGTTTGAATCCAGCATGGCGTCTCCCGTCCTCTGCGGCCGCCATTACTACTATGTTTGCACATGGTTTTCCAAACCAATTTTCCCTCCAAGTTCTAACATGGGCGCAGCCATGTTTGATCTAATCACATGCTCCAGTTTCACCAATCCACTGCCTCTGGAAATCTGCATAATTGCCCAGCCAATGCCTGCATAGCTGCAGGTATAAGTATCCTGTGTCTGGGACAGAAAGATGTCAGTGCTTTGTTTGTCATACCTTGTTCCAGTCTCTATCCTGTGGTTGTGTTTCCAGGTTCCAGCTCCTGTCTCCAGCATCCACTAAAGAGACCCGCACCTGCCTACCATCCTGCGGTGCAGCCTGACTCTGCAGTCCTCCGTGGCTGATCCAGTTTCCAGCTATTTCATCTGCTTCCAGCAGTATCCACTACCACCGGTAATCATCCTTCAACTCCTCTGTTTCCACGCTCCCTAGCATCTTACTATATTCACTCCGTGTTTCATCACCTGGCTGGTTCCACCCAGCATTCATTCAGTGACTTTACCTTCTGGCTGATTCCATTCCACATTCACTCCGTGTTTCATCACCTGGCTGGTTCCACCCAGCATTCATTCAGTGACTTTACCATCTGGCTGATTCCATTCCACATTCACTCCGTGTTTCATCACCTGGCTGGTTCCACCCAGCATTCATTCAGTGACTTTACCATCTGGCTGATTCTATTCCGCATCCACTCCGTGTCTTACCACCTGGCTGGTTCCACCCAGCATTCATTCAGTGACTTTGCCATCTGGCTGATTCCATTCCGCATCCACTCCGTGTCTTACCACCTGGCTGGTTCCATCCAGCAATTACAACAGCTGATTCAAGTTAC